>NC_041338.1:37604731-37614731 GCF_004354835.1 Perca flavescens
TTGTTTCTGCAGCTTCTGGCTGTCCAAAAAAAGTTGGTTGGTGGTGGAGAGAAGCTGTCAGAATGGCTCGCGTGCGCTGCTTCTTAAAATCTGACAAACTGTGAGAGAAGGGAGCAGGAAGGAAGGGAAGGAGGGAGGGAAAGAAGAAAGGAAGGGAAGGAAAGGAAGGTAAGGGAAGGGAAGGGAAGGCGGCCATGGATCCGGAGCAACAGCCCGAGGAAGAGCCGCCGGCTCCGGACATCTGTCCCCCGCTGCAGGATGAAGGGGAGGCGGCCTCCTCCTCCTCCTCCTCCTCTGTCTCCGCCCCCCCCTGCCTCCACAGCAGCAGGACCTTCACCGGCCTCAGGATCTTCTGCAGGAGGTCAGTGGCTGCTTTCTGCTTCTAAACTCAACTTTTACTGTCATTTCAACCATCTCCCCTGTATGCAGTGAGACGAGACAAGGTTTCACCATGGATCAACTGGTGTTACACATTTAAAATGTATTAAAACGACATTTGAGACGGGCTACTATATTATAGACTATACATAAAGTGCAGTTACTACTTAAAGAAGAGCATTTCAGACAGACAAGGGACAGGACAGACAACAGAAGACATAAATAGACTTGTAACAGAGCACTCATTGGTATAAGTTAGGTTCACCGTGAGGTGGAGGTAGAATATATAGAATTAAAAAAACATCTGGAAGATGGTTATGAATGTGTTTAAATGAGTTTAAAGTCAGAAATGTGACTTTAAATTCTAAACTCAAATCCTTTCGCTGCACAAAAATACAAGTTTTACGAGCACAATGTGCGAAAGATGCATAAGAAGGCCAGATTTCTGACTTTAAACTCTAAACTCTATTCCTTTGGATTAACTTTCACAAAGTTTATAAAAAACATGTCATATGTTCAGACAAAACGTGCAAACCAACGTTGTGCTGAAAGGTCAAAAGATGCTTAAGAAGCCAACGTCTTTATTGAGGTTTCTATGGGAGATGATTTTAGGGCCAAGGGGGAAAAATGTCTTTTGATTTCTGAGTTTAAAAGTCAGAAATGTGACTTTAAACTCTGAACTCGATCCTCTTGTGTGAGTTTCACGGTATAAAATACAAGTTTACAAACACAAGTCATGTCCAACGCATTCTCACGAACGGGTCCGTATGATATCGTACGAAACTAGGAGGTCACGTGACGCCTGCTGGCTCTGAGCCTAGCGGCTAATTGCTATCAGCGTCAGTCGCTGGTTCAGTTACCTGAGAACAGGTGACTGTGAGCCGGATACAGAGCACCGCTAGCTGTGTGTGTGTGTGTTTTAGTGATAGACTGATTTTGCCAGCCGGCTGATATATTGGGCCGATATTTGTGTTTCTACGTGTCTCGGCATCGGTTGATACGCGGCTGCAGTTGATTCCCGCCATTATTTCCAGACAGGCATCCATGAAGGCAGCTCTGTGTTGCTGGCGACGCTGCACCCATCCATATGATGCACACTGCACACATAATTTTGGTCATATGAATAGTAAGTAAGTAAGATGATTGCAGAAGTGACACTGATCTGTGTTTTTGTGTATTATTTTTTTTAAAGAAATGGCAGAGCAGATTCCCAAAACTAATCCAGTGTGGCAGAGTTTACATTTTTATGATGTAAATTGAGGGAGCAAAAGCAGTATCGGCTCCAAATATCGGCTCAAGGAAATTTGTCATCGGCTAAGGCTGATGAGAAAATAAATCTGTATCAGCACTAAAAAAAAAAAAAAAATCCATATTGGATCCTGTGTGTGTGTGTGTGTGTGTGTGTGTGTGTGTGTGTGTGTGTGTGTGTGTGTGTGTGTGTGTGTGTGTGTGTGTGTGTGTGTGTTCTTGTTTAACTATATTCGTGGGGTCCAAAAACCGGGAGTCCAGTATACTTGTGGGGTCCCGACAGCTTTCTTGGGGCCAAAATGCTGGACACCCCAAGTTTAAAGGGCTGTTTGAGGGTTAAGACTCTAAACTCTATTCCTTTGGATTAACTTTCACAAAGTTTATAAAAAACATGTCATATGTTCAGACAAAACGTGCAAACCAACGTTGTGCTGAAAGGTCAAAAGATGCTTAAGAAGCCAACGTCTTTATTGAGGTTTCTATGGGAGATGATTTTAGGGCCAAGGGGGAAAAATGTCTTTTGATTTCTGAGTTTAAAAGTCAGAAATGTGACTTTAAACTCTGAACTCGATCCTCTTGTGTGAGTTTCACGGTATAAAATACAAGTTTACAAACACAAGTCATGTCCAATTCATTCTCACGAACGGGTCCGTATGATATCGTACGAAACTAGGAGGTCACGTGACGCCTGCTGGCTCTGAGCCTAGCGGCTAATTGCTATCAGCGTCAGTCGCTGGTTCAGTTACCTGAGAACAGGTGACTGTGAGCCGGATACAGAGCACCGCTAGCTGTGTGTGTGTGTGTTTTAGTGATAGACTGATTTTGCCAGCCGGCTGATATATTGGGCCGATATTTGTGTTTCTACGTGTCTCGGCATCGGTTGATCTGTGGCTGCAGTTGATTCCGCCATTATTTCCAGACAGGCATCCATGAAGGCAGCTCTGTGTTGCTGGCGACGCTGCACCCATCCATATGATGCACACTGCACACATAATTTTGGTCATATGAATAGTAAGTAAGTAAGATGATTGCAGAAGTGACACTGATCTGTGTTTTTGTGTATTATTTTTTTTAAAGAAATGGCAGAGCAGATTCCCAAAACTAATCCAGTGTGGCAGAGTTTACATTTTTATGATGTAAATTGAGGGAGCAAAAGCAGTATCGGCTCCAAATATCGGCTCAAGGAAATTTGTCATCGGCTAAGGCTGATGAGAAAATAAATCTGTATCAGCACTAAAAAAAAAAAAATCCATATTGGTCGATCCTGTGTATGTGTGTGTGTGTGTGTGTGTGTGTGTGTGTGTGTGTGTGTGTGTGTGTGTGTGTGTGTGTGTGTGTGTGTGTGTGTGTTCTTGTTTAACTATATTCGTGGGGTCCAAAAACCGGGAGTCCAGTATACTTGTGGGGTCCCGACAGCTTTGCGGGGCCAAAATGCTGGACACCCCAAGTTTAAAGGGCTGTTTGAGGGTTAAGACTTGGTTTTAGGATTAGGGATAGAATTAGGTTATGGTTATGGTTAGGGTAAGGGTTAAGGTTAGGCATTTAGTTGTGATGTTAAGGTTAGGGTAAGGGTTAAGGTTAGGCATTTAGTTGTGATGGTTAAGGTTAGGGTAAGGGTTAAGGTTAGGCATTTAGTTGTGATGGTTAAGGTTAGGGTAAGGGTTAAGGTTAGGCATTTAGTTGTGATGGTTAAGGTTAGGGTAAGGGTTAAGGTTAGGCATTTAGTTGTGATGGTTAAGGTTAGGGTAAGGGTTAAGGTTAGACATTTAGTTGTGATGGTTAAGGTTAGGGTAAGGGTTAAGGTTAGGCATTTAGTTGTGATGGTTAAGGTTAGGGTAAGGGTTAAGGTTAGGCATTTAGTTGTGATGGTTAAGGTGAGGGTAAGGGTTAAGGTTAGGCATTTAGTTGTGATGGTTAAGGTTAGGGTAAGGGGCTAGGGAACGCATTATGACGGGTCAATGACGGGTCCCTATAAAGATAGTGTTACAATCTTGTGTGTGTGTGTGTGTGTGTGTGTGTGTGTGTGTGTGTCAGCATTTGAACCGTGTGTGATCGTTTCGGTGGAGATTACCGTTAAATTTTGTCCACAAAATATGAGCATTTTGCCGCGACGAAAGTGAAGCTTATGAAGAAGATGTTGGTTTGGATTAAAACTCGTGAAGAAGACACCTGTCCTGTTGGAAGACTTTACTTTCCCCGGGACGGGACCTCTGCTCTCTGGTTTTAAAGTCCTGCCTCAAAGTGAAGTTTAAACAGACTGAAATGTCCAAGCTCACTCCTCCACTACTTATTCATTTATTTCTGCATGTATTTATTTATTTAACGAGACTTAAAGCCAGGTTTCATTGTCCACCTTTTGTGGGTTTGCGAGTGTGTGTGTGTGTGTAACATCCAGTTTGTGATTTGCAGCAATGATTTATTTGTCACACACACTCACACAGAGGCACACACACACACACACACACACACACACACACACACGAAACTTGGTATTTAAATGTGGTAATGTTTGTGTGTCATTTAACCACTTTTCTACCACACGAAAATACAAAGTCATTTTTTAATTTACTCTTTTGTCAAATTTGAGTCTGTTGTCTGTTGCCAGTTAAAGACTTTGTGTTCAGAGGAGTGTGTGTGTGTGTGTGTGTGTGTGTGTGTGTGTGTGTGTGTGTGTGTGTGTGTGTGTGTGTGGCCGTATGTACCAAGCTCCCTTCATGTTTTGGCAGTTTTTTCTCTTCTGCAGAGCTGCTGCTTCTCAAATGTGAAAGTTTTTGGTGGATTGAATTTTTGTGTTATGTTTGACGAATTTGTTGCTTTTGCTGTCTTATCTTCTGTTTTCTTTTTCGCTGCTTCTATCAATGCTTTTTTCCACCCTTTTTGTCGATGTTTTGGTCAACATTTTTTCCGCTTTTTATGACTTTTGTGACTCGTTATTCAACGCTTTTATTGACACTTTTTTTACAACTGTTTTTGTCAATGTTTTTGTGGTTCAAGCCTCAGTGATTGATCTCTTCTGCAGAGCTTCTTGTTTTAAAAAACAGGGTATCTTTGAATGCACCACGAGGCTTACCAGTTTCAAGTGAATGCACCACGAGGCTTACCAGTTTCAAGTGAACGCACCGTTGTCTCGTCTGTGTTGTTTTTCCGATAACGGGCGGGCAGTGAGTTTGTGTCTTTAGCTGTGACAGTATGGCTACGTCTGGCCTGCCACTCCTTTAATTTGACTCTGTGTAGTAATGGACGACAGACATCTTCTGCTTTGCCAGTGCGACAGGGGTTTATTATGCATACCTGTGTACAGCACACATTAAATCAGTACAGCAACTCTGGGTTCCCACACGCACACCTCTCCTCAGCATAGCTCAATAACACGTGCAGTGTTCTTATTAAAATAATACAACAAAATACATTTCAATGTGATCGTATAGTCAAAATCTCATTCTAAAATCAAAACCATTTCCCCACATACCAACGGCAATTTTTATTTTTCATTAATAAATGTAAAATATAAACAAACAAACAAAAAAAACTACAGTACATGTATAAAAATAACATTTTCGTCACAAAAAACAAGGGGAGTACCCACATACCTGTGTACAACACACATTAAATCAGTACAGCAGCTCTGGGTTCCCACACGCACACCTTTTAAATGAGAGGGAGAAAAGAGCCAGTGCTTTTCATTAAGCTAGCCTGAGAGAAGTGAACTAGCATCTCACACAAAAAGTGCTGTACACAATAAAACTGTATGTACACATTCAAACAAATATCACTATGACAAAGAACAAAGCTAGTGACAGTTAAAGTATAGTAAGAACTTCTACTTAGCAGTTTTTAACATGTTTTAAGTCGCTTTGAAACCAAAGCGCTCAGATTGTCTCTCCTCAGCATAGCGTACCGCTACTGAGGAGAATAGCGCGACAACACAGGAAGTGATATCACTAACAGGTCAACCAGAATACAATTAACAAAATAAAAGCTCGCCAAAATAAATACACACAAAACCAGATTATACGGGGGAAAATACAACAAACAAAAATATCAACAAAGATGGATTTTTTTTGTGAAACATAACAAACAGTAAGAACACATCGGTTACATCCACACTGCAACTCTTAATGCTTAATTCAGATTTTTTTGACCTTTTTAAAATGTGGCCTGAAATGAAAATTTGTTTTTTTGTGATTGTGGAGGGCAAAAACCCTTGACTATGCTGCCACGTTTTCTTAAAAAATGTGATGGAATATGCGGGATATTTATGCAGTTTTATGCAATGAAATTGTGGGAACTTGCAAAAACTACAGTTTGATGAAAAAGAAATAAAAAAGAGGGGAAAATGGCTGCTCTTGTGTGAAGTAAATGCAATATTTTTCAAATACTGCTAAGAGATATATGTGACTTTTTTGCAACTAAAATGCAGGGATTATGAAATCATGCAAGCCCGGCATATTTTGCACGGAAATCGGCAATTTATGAGGCGAAAGTGCGGCATATTTGAAAAATAAATATGCAGACTTTGGCTGATTATGCGTTGAATTATGCAATCCCATAATCACGTTTTTCTGGAGGGACTGTATATATCAGATTCCAGTGTGAACAGTTTGCTGTTTTTGAAGCCTGGAGTGGTGGGACCGCGTTGTGAATTGTTTCACAGTGATGCAGTTTATTCAAAACTTTCTGTCAGTTTTTAATGTTACTGTCTGTGTCTACGGCCAGCTCCCGCTGGCGTATAATTGTGACAAATGTCGATGTAGATTGAGGTAAATGTTCCTTATTTGTTCACACTGCGGCCGCATTGAAAACAATCAGACCTGGGTCTGATTCAGGACCTGGTCTAAATCTGATTTGAGTCTTCACACTACTTCTGAAGAGGTCTGACCTGGTCACTTGACCCCAAAACAATCTGATTTGGGCCACTTTAGCCTGCAGTCTGAAAGTAACTGTTGTGGCTGTGTGGCTCGCTCCCAAAATGTTCTAAAGAAAATGTTCTAAATATATTCTTTGTAAATCTTTACAATCATTCCCTGAAATGTACTTTACTAAGTTACATCTATATACAGTTAATTCATCGTTAACTGAAATGAGAGACGAATTTTGTAAAAGTTTTCTGAATTCAGTCAGTTTGTTGGCGCCGTCTCACTCGCTCTCACTCACAGAGCTGAAGTTACGTCCAGTAACTACTGTTCTTCTGGGTTTACTCACAGAGCTGAAGTTACGTCCAGTAACTACTGTTCCTCTGTGTTTACTCACAGAGCTGAAGTTACGTCCGGTAACTACTGTTCCTCTGTGTTTACTCACAGAGCTGAAGTTACGTCCGGTAACTACTGTTCTTCTGTGTTTACTCACAGAGCTGAAGTTACGTCCGGTAACTACTGTTCGCTGAAGTTACGTCCGGTAACTACTGTTCTTCTGTGTTTACTCACAGAGCTGAAGTTACGTCCGGTAACTACTGTTTTTCTGGGACTACGTTGCCATGTACCGTACTATCGCGAGAACGTACCGTACTACCGCGAGAACATGCCGTACTGTCGCGAGAACTTGCCGCATTTCATCGCGAGAGCGCCGCGGCGCTTATTGCGAGGCGTGCGCTGTGCGAGAGCGTGCGCTATTGCGGGCGTGCGCTTATTGCGAGCGCGGCGCTATTGCGAGCGCTACGGCTGGTGGTAGAGCGCATTACTATCGCCGGTAGAACATGCGCACTGTCGCGAGGCGATGCGTCACTGTCGCGGAACTTGGCGACTATCGCGAGAACATGCCGCATGTCGCGCGAGAACTTGCCGCACCCCTATCGCGCGAGAACTTGCCGTACTATCGCGAGGCGCGGCGCTATTGCGAGAGCGCCGCAAGGCGCTATTGCGAGGCGTGCGCTATTGGCGGTGCGCTGTGCGAACGCGTCCGTACTATCGCGAGAACATGCGCGTACTATGCGAGAGCGCGTTAGGTGCCATCGCAAGAGCGTTGCTCGCATTATTGCAGAACGCATCGCATTATCGCGACAACATGCCGTACTATCGCGAGAAACTTGCCGTACTATTGCGAGAGCATGCGCTATTGCGAGAGCGTGCGCTATTGGCGAGCGCACCGCGGCTTTCGCGCGAACATGCGCTACTATCGCAGAACGCCCCCGCATTATCGCGAGAACATGTGCCGGCATTATCGCGAGAGCGCAGTTAGGTGCCATCGCAAGAGCGCGTTGCTCGCATTTTATCGCGAACGCATCGCACTATCGCGAGAACATGCCGCATTATCGCGAGAACTTGCCGTACTATTGCGAGAGCGCACCGTACTATCGCGAGAACATGCGCTACTATCGCGAGAACGTCCTGTACTATCGCGAGAACATGCGCCGTACTATCGCGAGAGCGTGCTAGGTGCCATCGCAAGAGCGTGCTGCTCGTACTATCGCGAGAACGTGTCGTACGACATGCCTACTATTGTGAGAGCGTGCCGTACTATCGTGAGAACTGACGTGCGCTACTATCACAAGAACACAAGTCCAGCCCGACCAATCTCCTTCCGCGCACTTACTTCCCTTCATACTACTCGCTATGGCGAAAATTCACACGTAATGTAGGTCAATGGCGGCCGAACAGCGTTGATAAACATGCTAAAAAGCGATTATGCGTCTTGATAACACGCAAAAACGGCACATGAACTGGCCTGTCATACATACGCCACTTCATGAGATCATTCTGCGGAGACAGACGTGGAATCCAACACTATGTTTTGTTTTTTGAACCTTTTTCCCTTTCCACGTTTTCTTCAACGTTTTCTTTGACTTTTGGCGGGTTTTTTTCTGATGTTTTTGGTGTTTTTTATTTCTAATTTTACTGTTCTATACTCATTTGGCCTTTAATACCTCGGGGCTGAAACATACAGTCATACCAGTGTTTTCTGTTAAAGCCCTTGACTGTTCTCTCCCTCTCTCTGCTCTCTATCTCGCTCTCTCTCGCTCTCTCTCGCTCTCTCTCTCGCTCTCTCTCTCGCTCTCTCCCTCTCTCTCGCTCTCTCCCTCTCTCTGCTCTCTATCTCTCTCTCTCTCGCTCTCTCTCTCGCTCTCTCCCTCTCTCTCGCTCTCTCCTCTCTCTCTCTCTCTCTCTCTCTCTCTCTCGCTCTCTCCCTCTCTCTCGCTCTCTCTCTCGCTCTCTCCCTCTCTCGCTCTCTCCCTCTCTCTGCTCTCTATCTCTCTCTCTCTCTCTCTCTCTCTCTCTCTCCCCTCTCTCTCGCTCTCTCCCTCTCTCTCGCTCTCTCTCTCGCTCTCTCCCTCTCTCTCGCTCTCTCTCTCGCTCTCTCCCTCTCTCTCGCTCTCTCTGTCCCCCTCTCTCTGTCTCTCTCTCTCTCTCTCAATTTCAAAGCTAGCTTTGTTAGCATGACTGTATGTACAGTGTTGCCAAAGCACAAGCCAAACAGCGTAACATATTTTACAGTAACAATTAGAACACTGACAGCATTAAGGGAAATGGTAACAGTAATTGCGTGTACACACTCACTTTCTCTCTCTCTTCCACACACACACACACACACACACACACACACACACACACACACACACACACATGCATCAATACATTGGATTATGGATATATATCTCTCTCTCAATTCAGTTTGCTTTGTTGGCATGAACAAAGAAAATATGTTGTTGCCAAAGCAGTTTACTCTCTCTCGCTCTCTCTCCCCCCCTCTCACTCTTTTACACACACACACACGTATGCATGTACGCACACGCACACACACACACACACACACACACACACACACACACACACACACACACACACACATCAATACATTGGATTATGGATATCTCTTTCTCTCTCTCTCTCTCTCACTCTCTCTCCCTCTCTCTCTCTCCCCCCTCTCCCTCCCCCTCTTCCTTCCTCTTCCTGTCCTTCGACATCTGCAGATTGAATCTTCTCCTCTGGAGTAAGATATTTCCCATGAGGCTCTAAAAATGACCGTTTCTTAATTAATTGCTCCTGCGGTCCGTTAATAGCGGCTATAATTAGAGGAGCGAAGAAGAGACTACTGAACCAATCAGACGGCAGACTGAAGAGATACTAACACACACTTCACTGAAGTAGAAATACCACAACAACAGAGTAGAAATGCTCCATCTATCTATCATGTGTTTATGTAAAACCTCGGTTCAGTATTTACCTTTTTAAAGATTATTTTTGGGGGATTTTCGGCCTTTAATCGATAGGACAGCTAGGTGAGGAAGGGGAGAGAAGGTGGGGAGGGGGAGACATGCAGGTCAGACTCTAACCCTGGACCTTCTGCGTTGAGGCATAAACCTATATGTATATGTATATATATATATATATATATATATATATATATATACACACACACACAGACACACTTTTACACACAC
>NC_041338.1:37624731-37634731 GCF_004354835.1 Perca flavescens
TTTAAACCAGACAATATTTTAATACACTTTAACCGGGCCGTGATCGGTGTAAGCGTCTGTGCATGATTCGTACGTTGTACCTTGCTTTATATATCAGAGGTAACACGCCTCTGGAGCAGCTAGGGGTTAAGTGCCTTGCTCAGGGACACGTTGGTTGAGATATCGCAGTGGGAATTGAACCCTGGTCTCTCACACCAAAGGCACGTGTTATATCCACTGCGCCATCCGGGAGATTGATCGACAGGTTGTCCATCTCTGGGGCCGCCAACGCTGGGTCTCGGCCCCTTGCGGTTGCCGCTAGGGTTAGCTTGCTAGTTCTACTCGGCACTGGTTACCGTTACAGACAATGAGCCAAACCACGCTGTCGGTCGTCTGCAGGAGCAGCGGAGAGAGTTTCCTGGTTTTGTTTCTCCGAGATGTTGAGGTCAAAAGAAAACTGCAGCGAGAAACGAGAAGAAGAGGAGTGATGAGGAGGAGAGAAAGGTGGGCGGTGAAGGAAGGAAGGGAGAGACTATTTTAATCACGGTGAAAGAGTTTCTCAGAGAAACACTTTCAGAGCCTGAAGCCCAGACGGGAGCGTGTCCAAAAAAGCAAAAAAGACGAAAGGCGACAAAAGGGTTAAAAAAAAGCATAAAAAAAGTGTCAAAAAAAGGGCAAGTTCGTGTAGTTTATATAGTTAAAATAGTTAAATAGTTTAAAGTCTGCGTCCACCTGATGGTGCTGAAAGAACAGAATGAGAAAGCTTGTCAAAAAAGTGTCAAAAGAGTGAAAAAAAAGCCCAAAAAAGCATCAAAACAACACGGAAAAATATGTCAAAAGAAGCCTTTTATATCAGAAATGTGGGTTTCTTTGAACCAAAATGCCCAGAAATAACATGGATGCATGCATTGTATGTACATTGTATGGAACCCATATGTTCTCTGCAGGAAAAATTAAGGATTAAATTAATGATTACTTTTATTGAATTTTGGGTGTTTTATTCCATTTTATGACGGTTTAAAAACAGTCTCCTGACTAAACTTTGACGTAAACCAGTCTGTGATCTTAACAATTAGTCAAAATAATTCATAATCTCTGCCTTTTTAACTCAAAAAGTAGGTCTAATGTCCTATAAATTAGGTTTACTGACCATGAATTTAAAACAAAATGTTGAAAAAGTGACAAAAATGTTTTATGAAGTGTCAAAAGCATTAAAAAAAGAGCAAAAAATGATGAAAAAAAAAGCACCAAAAAGTCTATTTCACTTTGACCTGGATAGACAACAAGTTCATGGTCAACGGGAGGACAACACCAGGGTTAAAACAGCTCTGTGTGTGTGTCTGTGTGTGTTTCTCTGTGTGCGAGTCTCTGTGTGTGTGTGTGTTTATTGACCATGAACTTAAAACAAAATGTTGAAAAAAGTGCCAATTTTTTTTTGAAAAAGTGTCAGAAGCATTAAAAAAAAAGAGCAAAAAAATGCTGAAAAAAAAGCACCAAAAATTCAATGTCACTTTGGACCTGAATGGGTCCGTGTAACGCTTATCAGTTCAATTTTCTAAGCACAAACGGACATTTGGAAAAACAGAAAAATGGGTTCAAATATCAAATTTTTTTCCCGTCTCGACAAATTTAAAAATTGGATCTTCAAACTATTTTTCCAATTTTCTATTTTTATTCAGAGGATCAGAAATTTCGAAAATTACAAAATTGCATTTGAGCTCCAATTATTCAATACTGCCATGGTGTTCTCTCCCTCGTTCTGCCTAGTTACGCCCCGCCCCCCGACTCGAAACCATCAGTTGCACCTCTGACCCCAAAGTCTATCAGTTTTTAGTTTTTTTTTGGTCCATATGCAGTTAATGACCTGCATATTCCGCAAAGTAGAGGAAGAGAACACCATGGCAGTATTGAATAATTGGAGCCCAGACACAATTTTGTAATTTTCTAAATTTCTGATCCTCTGAATAAAAACAGAAAATTGGAAAAAACAGGATAAAGATCAAATTGTTTAATTTGTCAAGGTGGAAAAAAATGAAAAACTTGATATTTTAACCCATTTTTCTGTTTTTCCAAATGTCCGAAAATTGAACTGATAAGCGTTACACTGACCTGAATGGACAACAAGTTCATGGTCGATGGGAAGATAGCACAAGCGTTAAAACAGCGTCAAAAAAGTGTCAAATGATAAGAAAGACAATGTGGAAAAAGGCTAAAAAAAAAAAAAAAAAAAAAAAAAAAAAAAAAATGTCCAAAAAAAAAACATACAAAAAGTGCCGTGAAAGTGTTGAAAAGAAAGTGTCTGGTGTCCCACAGATGCTGATCCTGACAGTTACACTCAGAATAATATACAGCACAGGTGTCAAACCCACATCTCAAATTAGGTTCCCAATACATTTTGGCCCACCTAGTTTTTGTCACTTTTTGGTGCTTATTTTGTGTCTTTAGACTTCGAATGTTTTTGGCACTTTTTCTACGATGGTTAAGGAACTCTTTTGATGAAAAAAATGTAATGTCCGCAACACTGCTTAGACTCCCATATTTAGTACAAATGCAACGTTTCGACCCTACTGGGTCTTCTTCAGGCAATCGTTGCATTTGTATTAAATATGGGAGTTTAAGCAGTGTTGCGGACATTACACATTTATGTCTCAATTTAAGTATTTTAATTTGTCCTGCACCTGCCAGAAGGTGGGATGTTCACACAATTACTTTTACAATAAGGAAGTCTTTTGCCCACTTTGTTAGGGCTTCATGTGGACCAAACTGTAAGTGAGAAAGCTGTATGAGACATGCAGTAATACAGTCAAAATATTTGACTTGTTGTCTTAAAAAAAGCATGTCAATAATCTCTACATGTTTGGCCCTGTGTGTGTGTGTGTGTGTGTGTGTGTGTGTGTTGTGTGTCTCTGTGTGTGTGTGTGTGTGTGTGTGTGTGTGTGTGTGTGTGTGTGTGTGTGTGTGTGTGTGTGTGTGTGTGTGTGTGTGTGTGTGTGTGTGTGTCCTAAGTGAAGTGGAGTTTGACACCATTGAGACCCTGCAGTAAAGTCTGCATCCACCAGATGGCGATACCGTTGCACAGAAAGATAACTGTGGTGATGAACAGGACGGCAGTGTTTACAGTGTTAATATAATGTTAACAGTGTTAATATAATGTTGACAGTGTTAATACAATGATTACAGGGTTAATATAATGTTTACAGTGTTAATACAATGATTACAGGGTTAATATAATGTTTACAGTGTTAATATAATGTTGACAGAGTGATGAGACATTAGAGCTGATGGTCTTATTGTTCAGCAGGAAGCTGATCAGCTGTTTAAATCAGATCTGAGTCCCTGAAAGCTGATATCTCTCCGTCTCCTGATCCTGGGTCAGTTTCCCTCTCTTGGTGGGGCGGGGATCTGCCACAAATTACATCAGAAAATCTGACAAATGTTTATTACTCCATAGGTGTAATTTTACAATGCCCCCAATAATCAGAACCGGGCTAGTTTTTGTTCCTTTTTAAGGTTTTTGCAGCTTTTTTTTTGTCATTTTACCCTGCGGCTAATGCGCGATGTACAGCACTTTGGTCAGCGCGAGCTGTTTTTAAATCAGCAATAGAAATAAACTTTACTTACTTACTGACTTACTATTTTTGGTGCTTTTTAAAAATCTTTTTTTTGTCAATTTTTGTGTATTTTTTTGACACTTTTTCCAAGTAAGGTACAAGTACATGTGTTAAGTGTTTGTACTTGACAGTTACATCGTTAAGTTTCGAAAGCGTCGAAACGGAGAATGAAACCCATCAACAAACCGCAATAAAATCTTAAAAAAAACATTTATTTTTTAAAAAGATGGATATAGAGAGAGAGAGAGAGAGAGAGAGAGAGAGAGAGAGAGAAAGAGAGAGAGAGATGACCAGGTGTGATTGAAAAGCAGGGTGGAGGTGCTTGGAGTGTCAATGGGGGAAATTAAATGTGCTGTAATGGTGGGGGGAGGGGGAGGGAGAGGAGGCAGTGGGGGGGGGGCATTAGCTGTGAGCTAACCTGTAACTCTGTCATGGCTGCCTGGTGTCTTCTTCTACCCCCCCCACCCGGTGATCTCTTTCATCCCCGCCCACTCCTCCCTCATATTGTTGTGTTGCAGTCTGGCCTCCAGCCTCCTCCTGTAGGAGTCTTTAAGGTGCTGACACACCGAGCCGATAATCGTCCATCTGACAGTCTGGTGAGGTCGGTGAGTCCGTTCGGTGTGTCCCGGGGGGTAAGCTTGGCTTCAGAACTCGAAACCTCCTAAGGCGCCATTTTGATGCTAACAAGCCATCACCTCCCGTTAGCATCCCATTGACTCCCATTCATTCTGACGTCACTTTGACAGAGAATAACTTTACATCTGAAGCGTTTAAAGACTCTATTTCTCCGTTGTTTATTTCTAAAGAAACACGACGATGTATAAAAGGCTCCATTACCTTGTAGCTCACGTTATGGCTCCGTAGCAGAACGCTTTTATAACAATAGGCTAACGATTGGGTCATAACCACGAGACTTACTGTCACACAGTAGAGGAATTACCGTATAGTACAGGAGAAGCTCACAGGCAGTTTGGACTTCCATTAGCTGTTTAGGTTAAATTACTAATGTTAACTAGCATGTTAGTGATCAGTAATTACTAATGTTAACTAGCATGTTAGTGATCAGTAATTACTAATGTTAACTAGCATGTTAGTGATCAGTAATTACTAATGTTAACTAGCATGTTAGTGATCAGTAATTACTAATGTTAACTAGCATGTTAGTGATCAATAATTACTAATGTTAACTAGCATGTTAGTGATCTAGCATGTTAGCATGTGATCAGTAATTACTAATGTTAACTAGCATGTTAGTGATCAGTAATTACTAATGTTAACTAGCATGTTAGTGATCAATAATTACTAATGTTAACTAGCATGTTAGTGATCAATAATTACTAATGTTAACTAGCATGTTAGTGATCAGTAATTACTAATGTTAACTAGCATGTTAGTGATCAGTAATTACTAATGTTAACTAGCATGTTAGTGATCAGTAATTACTAATGTTAACTAGCATGTTAGTGATCAGTAATTACTAATGTTAACTAGCATGTTAGTGATCAGTAATTACTAATGTTAACTAGCATGTTAGTGATCAGTAATTACTAATGTTAACTAGCACCAGGACATGGGGAGCAGAATGAGCGTGACTAGAGTCTCTCAAAATCTGACGAAAATCTTCTAAACTGACCTTTGTTGATCTGAAATGAAGACAGATTCAGACACTGCACACACACACACACACACACACACACACACACACACACACACACACACACACACACACACACACACACACACACACACATACACACACACACACACACACACACACACACACACACACACACACACACACACACACACACACACACACACACACACACACACACACACACACAGACACACACACACAGACACACACACACACACACACACACACACACACACACACACACACACACACAGATACACACAGACACACACACACACACACACATACACACACAGACACACACACACACACATACACACACACACAGACACACACATACACACACACACACACACACACACACACACACACACGGCCTATTTCTCTCTTTAAATGTTTTCAGAAACATATTTTTGGACCAACACGGGGAGACTGATCATCTCGACTGGCTTTTCTGTCAACGGTCGGCCGTCTGGTCAGTGTGTTAGGAGTCTTTACACTCCTTCCTCCTGTAGGAGTCTTTACACTCCTTCCTCCTGTAGGAGTCTTTACACTCCTTCCTCCTGTAGGAGTCTTTACACTCCTTCCTCCTGTAGGAGTCTTTACACTCCTTCCTCCTGTAGGAGTCATTACACTCCTTCCTCCTGTAGGAGTCTTTACACTCCCTCCTCCTGTAGGAGTCTTTACACTCCCTCCTCCTGTAGGAGTCTTTACACTCCTTCCTCCTGTAGGAGTCATTACACTCCTTCCTCCTGTAGGAGTCTTTACACTCCCTCCTCCTGTAGGAGTCATTACACTCCCTCCTCCTGTAGGAGTCTTTACACTCCCTCCTCCTGTAGGAGTCTTTACCTCCCCTCCTCCTGTAGGGTCATTACACTCCCTCCTCCTGTAGGAGTCTTTACCTCCCTCCTCCTGTAGGAGTCTTTACACTCCCTCCTCCTGTAGGAGTCATTACACTCCTTCCTCCTGTAGGAGTCATTACACTCCCTCCTCCTGTAGGAGTCTTTACACTCCCTCCTCCTGTAGGAGTCATTACACTCCCTCCTCCTGTAGGAGTCCTTACACGTAGTCTCGCGATAACACGTATACAGCGTAAACATACACGCGGATATCTCAAAATGCGTACAGAAAACACGCCATTTTAAACCCCCCAGTGATAACCATGAAGACATTGGGTTAAACCCCCCCGTGATAACCATGAAGACATAGTGTTAAACCCCCCCGTGATAACCATGAAGACATTGGGTTAAATCCCCCCCAGTGATAACCATGAAGACATTGGGTTAAACCCCCCAGTGATAACCATGAAGACATTGGGTTAAATCCCCCGTGATAACCATGAAGACATTGTGTTAAATCCCCCAGTGATAACCATGAAGACATTGTGTTAAATCCCCCCCAGTGATAACCATGAAGGCATTGGGTTAAACCCCCCAGTGATAACCATGAAGACATTGTGTTAAACCCCCCAGTGATAACCATGAAGACATTGTGTTAAACCCCCCAGTGATAACCCTGAAGACATTGGGTTAAATCCCTCCTGTGATAACTATGAAGACATTGTGTTAAACCCCCCAGTGATAACCATGAAGACATTGGGGCAAACCCCCCAGTGATAACCATGAAGACATTGGGTCAAACCCCCAGTGATAACCATGCAGACATTGTGTTAAACCCCCCAGTGATAACCATGAAGGCATTGGGTTAAACCCCCCAGTGATAACCATGAAGACATTGGGTCAAACCCCCAGTGATAACCATGAAGGCATTGGGTCAAACCCCCCAGTGATAACCATGAAGACATTGGGTCAAACCCCCCAGTGATAACCATGAAGACATTGGGTCAAACCCCCAGTGATAACCATGAAGACATTGTGTTAAACCCCCCAGTGATAACCATGAAGGCATTGGGTTAAACCCCCCAGTGATAACCATGAAGACATTGGGTCAAACCCCCAGTGATAACCATGAAGGCATTGGGTCAAACCCCCCAGTGATAACCATGAAGACATTGGGTCAAACCCCCCAGTGATAACCATGAAGGCATTGGGTTAAACCCCCCAGTGATAACCATGAAGACATTGGGTTAAACCCCCCAGTGATAACCATGAAGACATTGGGTCAAACCCCCAGTGATAACCATGAAGACATTGGGTTAAATCCCCCAGTGATAACCATGAAGACATTGTGTTAAATCCCCCAGTGATAACCATGAAGACATTGTGTTAAATCCCCCCCAGTGATAACCATGAAGGCATTGGGTTAAATCCCCCGTGATAACCATGAAGACATAGTGTTAAACCCCCCAGTGATAACCATGAAGACATTGGGTTAAATCCCCCCGTGATAACCATGAAGACATTGGGTTAAATCCCCCCCAGTGATAACCATGAAGACATTGTGTTAAATCCCCCCCCGTGATAACCATGAAGACATTGGGTTAAATCCCCCCCCAGTGATAACCATGAAGACATTGGGTTAAATCCCCCCCGTGATAACCATGAAGACATTGTGTTAAATCCCCGTGATAACCATGAAGACATTGTGTTAAACCCCCCAGTGATAACCATGAAGACATTGGGTTAAATCCCCCCCGTGATAACCATGAAGACATTGTGTTAAACCCCCCAGTGATAACCATGAAGACATTGGGTTAAATCCCCCCCGTGATAACCATGAAGACATTGGGTTAAATCCCCCAGTGATAACCATGAAGACATTGTGTTAAGCCCCCGTGATAACCATGAAGACATTGTGTTAAACCCCCCAGTGATAACCATGAAGACATTGGGTTAAATCCCCCCCGTGATAACCATGAAGACATTGGGTCAAACCCCCCAGTGATAACCATGAAGACATTGTGTTAAATCCCCCAGTGATAACCATGAAGACATTGGGCTGCTGCCTTCACATTACCAGATGGTGAAATGTAAACATCCACAAACATAAACCGAATACATTTAAAAGAACATTTTCTTTTAGAGCGACACAAAAAGCATCAAAGCGAGTGCCTCATAGCGCTGTTTAAATTAAGGGTAGCATCTCAAAGGTCTTTTGTTCATTTCCAAATGCTGACCTTAAAAATAATTGACACAAATAACAAAAGCGGCTGATCTGGGATCCTCGCTCCATAGCAACGCTCAAACTCTCCATAGCAACGCTCAAACTCTCCATAGCAAAGCTAAAAGCCGCCAACAGAATGTGGTTCCTCGTTCATTATCAAAACAATTAGTTAGTTCCTTTTTTTCCACCCTTCCTTAATTATTCTTCTCTTACCTTCCTTCTATGCTGCCTTCCTTTCCTCCGTGTCCATCCTGATTATTAAAGGTGCCCTGCCACACATATTTCATCAAATTTTGTGGTAATGTCTGTAACATTTTTTGTGGAATAAATGCCTTGGTTACCTTGTTTCAAGCCATTCTAGCGTGGTATAAAAAGCCTGCAGGAAGACTCGGCTCGATTTCTGCCAGTTCTCATTAATATTCAACGAGCTAAGCTGTTTGAATCTGATTGGCTAACAGCTAGTAAGTAAGTCAGTAAAGTTTATTTCTATTCCACATTTAAAAACAGCTTGTGCTGACCAAAGTGCTGTACATACCACAGGGTAATAAAATAAAATACACTTACAAATCAGTGATTTAGGCTAAAGCGACATCAAAAGACAAACACTTCATTACAAACATAGCAGGATAAGACCATTAAGATGCCGGGAAGGCCGATGTAAAAAGGTGAGTTTTGAGCCTGGCTTTGAATATCACAATTGAAGGGGCATTTCTGATGTCAGGTGGTAGTCGGTTCCACACAACCAGTGTTGGGAAGGATGCTTTCAAAACGTATCCCGTGTGCAGAATACATGCCCAAAAACGTCATTTGTAATGTATTCCGTTACATCTGAGTAACGTATTCTGAATACTTGGATTACTTCCGCATTGAATTGCATTTTATAAGTATAGGCCATCACATACAGCTTACTGAACAGGCCTACTGTGGTGTGTTCCTCTGTTCCAACTGGCTGAATGTGTACCTGAACAAGCAGACAGATTGTTTTATTGGTAGTCCCGAACTGCATTCTACAAAAATCTAACCGCAGTCTAAGCTACCACGAGCTAATTTTAGCTAACGTTAGTTAGCATGTCAAACAGGGCTAGTCAGTCTTTCACCGGCTCTGGGGCTAGTAAATCAGCACGTAGGAGAATATAAAGTCACACGTCAACTATAACCGCAAGGTGACCAGTAAAACTACGACTAAGACGACTACCCTTGGCTAATAAAAACTTACTTTAAGATGCTTCTTCAGGTTGGAGGTGGAGTAATTTGGACGCAGAAAAGAGGCTGGTGGCTGGCAAGCAGAGGCTGCACTGCACAGTTATATTTTGTTCTCCCTTCTCTTTCTTTAATGTGAAATGCTGTTTGAATTTCCAAGATAGAAACACATTCCTGCCCTGGCTCTGTTGTGCCTGTTCCGACTCCATCTCTCTAGCGATCACACAAATAGCTCATTTTTTCATTTTCATATCGGGGCTTCTGGTAAATGCATGGAGTGGCCTTAATTTATTCAGAGAGTGAATAAACTCGTGACACAGAGAAGTATCGTCATGTAATCCATTGATTTCAACAAAGTAACTGTATTCTAAATACCAACTATTTAAGTTGTAACTGAAAACAGTTATTCATAATCTGTATTCTGAATACATAACACAGGTACATGTGTTCGGTTACTCCCCAACGCTGCCCACAACCACCTGATAAAGGT
>NC_041338.1:37642231-37644731 GCF_004354835.1 Perca flavescens
GTCTGTCATTAGAGGCGTTTTCTGCCGGTGTTTCCCACAGGAACATGAATTATTAAAAACTCAGAGGAAGCGTGGAGGGGGGCGGCATGTCAACAGGAAGGAAGAGTAGTTAAGGTCAGGGCTACCTGCTGGCCTCCCGCTTTGCGAACAACAACACTACTCCAGTAATTAGTCTGTCGACAGCACAAACAACATCAGTTCATCTACAGTTAGACTCTCTCTGTTGGAATGTTTCAGGACAATTAAAACTGAAACAAACTGACTCAGAAACTGTTTTTATCCAAAAGACCGAAATGCACTTAAGGGGTAACTACTGTTTTTTCCACCTTGACCCTATTCTCCTATGTTTTTGTGTGTAAGTGTCTGACAACATTAGGGGATGGATCCCTACAGAGATAGACCTTTTAGTTAAAGAGTAAGATCCTTTTAGTTTAACATGAAACAGCCCCAAAATCACCATCACCAAACTACACCAGACTCCATGTAAATAATCAGGACTTTTAGCGTGTATAGAGCCAGCATATCTCCACCAGACTCCATGTAAATAATCAGGACTTTTAGCGTGTATAGAGCCAGCATATCTCCACCAGACTCCATGTAAATAATCAGGACTTTTAGCGTGTATAGAGCCAGCATATCTCCACATGTAAATGGGTGAATTAAGGGTTTATTTCAACCAAACCAGAGTGGTGATTGTTGGAACAGTGGACAGATGAACCAAGATGGCTTTTGGTAGTTTTATTTAGTTTCTGTCCACTTTGAATGAAGTGTGTTTAACCATGATAAAATTACTGATTATTTACATGGAGTACATGGATTTAGCGAATGCAATTTTGTGGATGTTTTTATGTTTTAAAAAAGGATCTTACTCTTTAACAGAAAGGTTGACCTCCTTAGAAATCCCTTCCATCATGTTGTCAGACACTTAGAATAATAATCTGAGTCTGTCAGCGGCAACAACAGAACTTTTGTGAAGGTAAATACAAGCTGGACAACTGCCCTATTAACTTACATAGTAGTTTACATCAGTCACTTAGACACAGAAACAGAGATGGCCCAGACCATTTTTTGCTTTCCGATACTTGAACTTGCGTATTGGCTGATACTGAGTACCGATAACAGCTGTATACTACTATCCCTGTATGGATGTGATATAATATATAACAGCTGTATACTACTATCTCTGTATAGATGTGATATGATGTATAACAGCTGTATACTACTATCTCTGTATGATGATATGATGTATAACAGCTGTATACTACTATCTCTGTATGATGATATGATGTATAACAGCTGTATACTACTATCTCTGTATGGATGTGATATGATTTCTCAGGTTAAACTCATTGTGAAACATGAATGCCCCAGAACTTTCTTTTATTCTCCAGTTTGACAGTCAGTTATAACGGAAAAATAACATAAATAAACTACTTTAACGATGATTTTCTTCAGGGCTTTATTACGTGGTATCTGATCGGTGTATAAACTCCAGTACTTCCCCTCGGCTGCCTAAACCTCCGTTTGTCTCAGTTTACGTGCAAACATGCAAACGAAGATTTCCAAAATCTCCACTTTGGCCGGAGTTTTTAGAAATAATCGTTTTCTGTGATAAAAACGGGGGTTTTGTGTAAATGAGAGTCCAAATCGCAGGAAAATATCTGCGTCTTCCCTTCGTGTAAACGGGGCCTAAAAGTGTTAGAGACTGAGGTGGTCCAGTAGTTTTATTATAGAGAGCTGAAGTCACTTCATACAGTATATATATAATATTAAATTATAATATACAGTACAGGCCAAAGTTTGGACAAATCTTCATTCAATGTGTTTCTTTATTTTCATGACTATTTACATTGTAGATTCTCACTGAAGGCATCAAAACTATGAATGAACACATATGGAATTATGTACTTAACAAAAAGTGTGAAATAACTGAAAACATGTCTTATATTTTAGATTCTTCAAAGTAGCCACCCTTTTTTTTTTTTTTTGATAACTCTGCAAACCCTTGGTGTTCTCTCAATGAGCTTCATGAGGTAGTCACCTGGAATGGTTTTACCTTCACAGGTGTGCTTTGTCAGGGTTCATTAGTGGAATTATTTCCCTTATTAAAAAAAGCAAAGGGTGGCTACTTTGAAGAATCTAAAATATAAGACATGTTTTCAGTTATTTCACACTTTTTTGTTAAGTACATAATTCCATATGTGTTCATTCATAGTTTTGATGCCTTCAGTGAGAATCTACAATGTAAATAGTCATAAAAATAAAGAAACTCATTGAATGAGAAGGTGAGTCCAAACTTTTGGCCTTTACTGTGTGTATATATATATATATATATATATATATATATATATATATATATATATATATATATATATATATATATATATATATATATATATTATATATATTATATTATATATATTATATATATTATATTATAATATATATATATTATATTATAATATATATATATATATATATGTTTATATATATATATTCT
>NC_041338.1:37649731-37652231 GCF_004354835.1 Perca flavescens
CCTGTCCCTGGTGAGTCACTGGCGCCCCCTGTGATCACATTACCTGTCCCTGGTGAGTCTGGCGCCCCCTGTGGTCACATTACCCGTCCCTGGTGAGTCATAGCGCCCCATGTGGCCACATTACACATTCTTCGTGAGTCACAGCGCCCCCTGTGGCCACATTACCTGTCCCTGGTGAGTCACAGCGCCACCTGTGATCACATTACCTGTCCTTGGTGAGTCACAGCGCCCCATGTGGCCACATTACGTTCTTCGTGAGTCACAGCGCCCCCTGTGGCCACATTACCCGTCCCTGGTGAGTCACAGCGCCCCCTGTGGCCACATTACCTGTCCCTGGTGAGTCACAGCGCCCCCTGTGGTCACATTATCCTTCCCTGGTGAGTCACAGCGCCCCCTGTGGTCACATTACCTGTCCCTGGTGAGTCACAGCGCCCCCTGTGGTCACATTACCTGTCCCTGGTGAGTCACAGCGCCCCATGTGGCCACATTACCTGGCCCTGGTGAGTCACAGCGCCACCTGTGATCACATTACCTGGCCCTGGTGAGTCACAGCGCCCCATGTGGCCACATTACATGTTCTTCGTGAGTCACAGCGCCCCCTGTGGTCACATTATCCTTCCCTGGTGAGTCACAGCGCCTCCTGTGGTCACATTACCTGTCCCTGGTGAGTCACAGCGCCCCCTGTGGTCACATTATCCTCCCCTGGTGAGTCACAGCGCCCCCTGGGGCCACATTACCTGTTCTTGGTGAGTCACAGCGCCCCCTGTGGCCACATTACCCGTCCCTGGTGAGTCACAGCGCCCCCTGTGGTCACATTACCCGTCCCTGGTGAGTCACAGCGCCCCCTGTGGTCACATTACCTGTTCTTGGTGAGTCACAGCGCCCCCTGTGGCCACATTACCTGTCCCTGGTGATTCACAGCGCCCCCTGGGGCCACATTACCTGTCCCTGGTGAGTCACAGCGCCCCCTGTGGTCACATTACCTGTCCCTGGTGAGTCACAGCGCCCCCTGTGGTCACATTACCCGTCCCTGGTGAGTCTGGCGCCCCCTGTGGTCACATTACCTGTCCCTGGTGAGTCACAGCGCCCCCTGTGGTCACATTACCTGTCCCTGGTGAGTCTGGCGCCCCTGTGGTCACATTACCCGTCCCTGGTGAGTCTGGCGCCCCTGTGGCCACATTACCCGTCCCTGGTGAGTCTGGCGCCCCCTGTGGCCACATTACCTGTCCCTGGTGAGTCTGGCGCCCCCTGTGGCCACATTACCTGTCCCTGGTGAGTCACAGCGCCCCCTGTGGTCACATTATCCTTCCCTGGTGAGTCACAGCGCCCCTGTGGTCACATTACCTGTCCCTGGTGAGTCACTGGCGCCCCATGTGGCCACATTACCTGGCCCTGGTGAGTCACAGCGCCACCTGTGATCACATTACCTGTCCCTGGTGAGTCACAGCGCCACCTGTGATCACATTACCTGGCCCTGGTGAGTCACAGCGCCCCATGTGGCCACATTACCTGGCCCTGGTGAGTCACAGCGCCACCTGTGATCACATTACCTGGCCCTGGTGAGTCACAGCGCCCCATGTGGCCACATTACCTGTCCCTGGTGAGTCACTGGCGCCACCTGTGATCACATTACCTGGCCCTGGTGAGTCTGGCGCCCCATGTGGCCACATTACCTGTCCCTGGTGAGTCACAGCGCCACCTGTGATCACATTACCTGTCCCTGGTGAGTCACAGCGCCCCATGTGGCCACATTACACGTTCTTCGTGAGTCACAGCGCCCCCTGTGGCCACATTACCTGTCCCTGGTGAGTCACAGCGCCCCCTGTGGCCACATTACCTGTCCCTGGTGAGTCACAGCGCCCCATGTGGCCACATTAACTGTCCCTGGTGAGTCACAGCGCCCCCTGGTGGCCACATTAACTGCACTGCATGTTCATGAAACTAAACATAAACTCTCCTGGAGTACGTCAGGGACTGTACGCAAATAATCTGGATGAAGTTCATGTTTCACTTTTGTTACAAAACACAACCAGAACCATGGAACCAGACACCATGTAAATAATCAGGACTTTTATCATCGTAAAACACACTTGACCTCTGTCTTGGTTCATCTTTCCTCTGTTCCAACAATCAGCACTCTGGTTTGGTTGAAATAAACCCTTAATTCACCCATTTACATGTGAAGATATGCTGGCTCTATACAAGCTAAAAGTTCTGATTATTTAGATGGAGTCTGGTGGAGATATGCTGGCTCTTTAGACGCTAAAAGTCCTGATTATTTACATGGAGTCTGGTGGAGATATGCTGGCTCTATACACGCTAAAAGTCCTGATTATTTAGATGGAGTCTGGTGGAGATATGCTGGCTCTATAGACGCTAAAAGTCCTGATTATTTACATGGAGTCTGGTGGGATGGGGGAAACTGATGCTGAACATTTGTCCTAGAGGGTTATGGAAAGGATCCCTACAGAGATATAACTTTTAGTTAAAGAGTAAGATC
>NC_041338.1:37664731-37674731 GCF_004354835.1 Perca flavescens
TAATCAGAGGTGTGTTTAGGGAACATGGTCCTGAAGGGCTGTCCTTAGTGTCTTCATTAATCAGAGGTGTGTTTAGGGAACATGGTACTAAAGGGTTGTCCTTAGTGTCTTCATTAATCAGAGGTGTGTTTTGGGCGTAACATGCAATCAACCAATCAGAGATCATCTCCCATTCATCAACCAATCAGAGATCATCTCCCATTCCCTTTAAAAGCCAGGCACGTTTGGACCTTGGAGCATTGCTGTTATGATGGAGGATTGGCACCGTAATATTTTTATGTGTAATCTTCTGCATGTGTGTGTGTGTGTGTGTGTGTGTGTGTGTGTGTGTGTGTGTGTGTGTGTGTGTGTGTGCTGTGCGTCCCTGTGTGTGTAACAAGCATAGTGTGCGCGCGCTGTGCACAAGCCTGGATGCACTATCCTGCGCCACAAACGCACCACCAGGCAGCCTGGATGCACCACAAACGCACCACCAGGCAGCCTGGATGCACCACAAATGCACCGCCAGACAGCCTGGATGCACCTCCCTGCACCACAAACGCACCACCAGACAGCCTGGATGCACCACAAACGCACCACCAGGCAGCCTGGATGCACCACAAACGCACCGCCAGACAGCCTGTATGCAACTCCCTGCACCACAAACGCACCACCAGACAGCCTGGATGCACCTCCCTGCACCACAAACGCACCACCAGGCAGCCTGGATGCACCACAAACGCACCGCCAGACAGCCTGAATGCACCTCCCTGCACCACAAACGCACCACCAGACAGCCTGGATGCACCTCCCTGCACCACAAACGCACCACCAGACAGCCTGGATGCACCACAACGCACCACCAGGCAGCCTGGATGCACCACAAACGCACCGCCAGACAGCCTGTATGCAACTCCCTGCACCACAAACGCACCACCAGACAGCCTGGATGCACCTCCCTGCACCACAAACGCACCACCAGGCAGCCTGGATGCACCACACACGCACCGCCAGACAGCCTGAATGCACCTCCCTGCACCACAAACGCACCACCAGACAGCCTGGATGCACCTCCCTGCACCACAAACGCACCACCAGACAGCCTGGATGCACCACAAACGCACCACCAGGCAGCCTGGATGCACCACAAACGCACCGCCAGACAGTCTGTATGCAACTCCCTGCACCACAAACGCACCACCAGACAGCCTGGATGCACCTCCCTGCACCACAAACGCACCACCAGGCAGCCTGGATGCACCACAAACGCACCGCCAGACAGCCTGAATGCACCTCCCTGCACCACAAACGCACCACCAGACAGCCTGGATGCACCTCCCTGCACCACAAACGCACCACCAGGCAGCCTGGATGCACCACAAACGCACCACCAGACAGCCTGAATGCACCTCCCTGCACCACAAACGCACCACCAGACAGCCTGGATGCACCTCCCTGCACCACAAACGCACCACCAGACAGCCTGGATGCACCTCCCTGCACCACAAACGCAAGTTAAAGATCGTGATCTGATCGGGAGTCACAAAAGCTGATCGGGACATCCCTAACATTAGTAACACTTTGCGTCCCTGCTCGTTAGAAGAGGAGCGCCGTTTCGGGGGCAGAGAAGCACTCGTGGGCGGGTCGAACATCGGCCCATTTGAGGAAAAGAAGGTAGCTAGCTAACGCACCTGCTAATGTTACCTTGTTTCTGGTTATTTCTGTACATGTACATCCTGCTCCGTAGCTTTTGTGTTGTTCCTGTCCCTCTACAACACATTTCCCTGTGGAAGGGAGGCAAGTGGTGGACTCGGGGAGGGAATTTAAGGGCTATGAGATGCAGCTATTCTCAATCCACCCTCATCTACTTGCTCACTTCTGAAGATGAACAACAGACACAATGTAGCTTAGTGGCTGGTAGCACGCAGCTAAAGACACAGGGCAACGTTAGCTTAGCGGTAGCCTGCAGCTGCTGTTTTTTCAGACACTAAAGCCACTGCCGGAGTTGGAGATGACGGAAAAACAACAGAAAATCCTCCTGTTTCCCTGAAGTCAGCGTGTGGAAACATGTGTATACGCTGAGAAACTCAAACTGTTGTTGCAAAGAACCCTTCTAACATCTAGTGGCTATTATTTTGGAGCCTTAAAATCTGATTTGAATCGTGGAATCTGAGAATCGTGACCCCCCCTAATAACTCCAGGCTGAATAACCTCAGTTTGTCTCTACGTTGTTTTGTTCACTTACAAATGCTTGTGTTTGTTTTTCTTTTCTTTACTTTCAGGGAGCCAAGATCATCCAGTCATTCATGTGGTACCTGAACCCTCGGCAGGTGTTTGACCTGACGAAGGGCGGACCCAGAGAGGGGTAAGAACCCAGAGAGGGGTAAGAACTCAGAGAGGTTTAAGGACCTAGAGAGGGGTAAGAACTCAGAGAGGGGTAAGAACCCAGAGAGGAGTAAGAACCCAGAGAGGGGTAAGGACCCAGAGAGGGGTAAGGACCTAGAGAGGGGTAAGGACCCAGAGAGGGGTAAGGACCTAGAGAGGGGTAAGGACCCAGAGAGGGGAACCCAGAGAGGGGTAAGAACCCAGAGAGGGGTAAGGACCTAGAGAGGGGTAAGGACCCAGAGAGGGGTAAGGACCCAGAGAGGGGTAAGGACCTAGAGAGGGGTAAGGACCCAGAGAGGGGTAAGGACCGAGAGAGGGGTAAGAACCTATAGAGGGGTAAGGACCTAGAGAGGTGTAAGAACCCAGAGAGGGGTAAGGACCTAGAGAGGGGTAAGAACCCAGAGAGGGGTAAGGACCCAGAGAGGGGTAAGGACCTAGAGAGGGGTAAGAACCCAGAGAGGGGTAAGGACCCAGAGAGGGGTAAGGACCCAGAGAGGGGTAAGGACCTAGAGAGGGGTAAGAACCCAGAGAGGGGTAAGGACCCAGAGAGGGGTAAGGACCTAGAGAGGGGTAAGAACCCAGAGAGGGGTAAGGACCCGGAGAGGGGTAAGGACCCGGAGAGGGGTAAGAACCCAGAGAGGGGTAAGGACCCAGAGAGGGGTAAGAACCCAGAGAGGGGTAAGGACCCAGAGAGGGATACCCAGAGGAGGGTAAGGACCCAGAGAGGGGTAAGGACCCAGAGAGAGATACCCAGAGAGGGGTAAGAACCCAGAGAGGGATACCCAGAGGGATACCCAGAGAGGGGTAAGAACTCAGAGACGGGTAATAACCCAGAGAGGGGTAAGGACCTAGAGAGGGGTAAGAACCCAGAGAGGGGTAAGAAGAGCAGCAACTTTTCTGGTGTTTCAGACCCCCAGGGGTGCATCCCAGTGATGGTGTCAGCGAGTGATGATGTCAGCGAGTGATGATGTCGGTGCTTTCTGTGTGTTTCCTGCAGGTTGGAGCTGTACGCCAAGGTGCCCAACCTGAGGATCCTGGCCTGCGGGGGGGACGGGACAGTGAGTCCCACATTACATCACCACAGACACTAGATAAACGGGACACAAACTGCACACACACACACACACACACACACACACACACACACACGGACACATGCACGCACACACATACACACACACACACCCTCACCCTCTAGTGATGCTGCAGAGACAGCAGTACACATGAATGAAAATATTATTTAATTCCATTAAATAAAGAATTTACAGATTATCTAAACGTGTGTGTGTTTGTGTGTGCGCGTGTGCGTGTGTGTGTGTGTGTGTGTGTGTGTGTGTGTGTGTGTGTGTGTGTGTGTGTGTGTGTGTAGGTGGGCTGGATCTTGTCTGTGTTGGATGAGTTGAAGATAAACCCCGCCCCTCCAGTAGGAATCCTCCCTCTGGGGACCGGCAACGACCTGGCCCGGACTCTCAACTGGGAGAGGTGAGTTCTGCTCAGATATATATATATATGTGTGTGTGTGTGTGTGTGTGTGTGTGTGTGTGTGAATATATATATATATATATATATATATATATATATGAAAGATTTCATTCACTGCTGCTGAAACACTGCTGGATGATTAGCGTCGATGCTAGGGAAACAGGACAACATACTCTTTATCCATACATAATATAAAACGATTTATAAATTTTCAAAAAAATCTCCCACATTAATTGTGATTGGTTTAAACAAATGCCAATAAACCAGAGCAGGGGATTGTTCAGGTTCAGCCAGATGTCCCGTCCCCTTCCTCTGTCTCTATGTCAGGGTTCCAACCTGCGGTGGATTTGTGAGGACTATGGTTAACTGCTCCTCAGATCTTGTAAATCCAGACAGAAAGTCTTCTAAACTGAGCTTTGTTGATTTCCATTTGTCTAATGAAGACAGATTCAGCAACTGCATGGCCTATTTCTCTCTTCAAACGTTTTCAGAAACACATTTAGTACAATAAGAGATCGTATGCTGAACGAGCCGCCATGACATTCTGGCTTTGAATTTCTGGAGAAGTCAGACCCACGTGACGCGTTCGTCCAATCAGCTGCCGGTTTTAATTTTTTGGGCGACAATACAGATTACTACTGTTATGGAGACGTATTAGGTCTCGTCTCTTCGGTGCGTTCTGAGGAACTTTTTTGACCAACTCAGGGAGACTGATCAGTCCAACTGGCTTTTCTGCTGACGTTTGGCCGTCGGCTTTGTGTGTCCACACCTTGAAACTCCTTTTGAAGTTTTTTCCTGAGGGCTATTTTGCAGAGGCATTGTTTTTGTGTCTGGCGCTTAGCAACACGTTATGGAATGAAACTCAGCCGGTTGAACTGTAATTATAAAGTTACACCCTGCACCTGACTCGCCTCAAGCTAACCAGGAAATGGGATGTGGCCGTACCTCACTGAGATGACAGAAACACACTGAGAGACGGACAATAAGATTCACCTTTAGTTCAAAATCAAGAGAGGACATTAACAGGAGGGAATACTGGGAATACTAGAAATACTACAACCTCAACCAGCTGCTGAATCGACAAACTGAATGAGGCTTTGACAAGAGCAAAGACTCAAGCTAGCTAAAAGTGAGTTTCAGAGAACATGGAGTGGCTGAGCTCTCTGTCTGCTGTGTTTCCTGTTTCACTGAGAGACTAAATGGCTTCTGCATTAGAGCAAGATCTCCAATGTCCTGTCTGCCATGAAGTCTTTACACTTCCTGTCTTCCTGTCGTGTACCCACAGCTTCTGTAGAAACTGTCTGCTAATCTGGTGGACAGAGAAAAAAGCACGTGAGTGTCCGGTTTGTAAGAAAATATATCCGTATTCAAATCCACCTTTAAACCGGGTGTTAAAGAACCTGTGTGATGCCTTCTTACTCGAGAGAGATCCGAGAGCTTCAGAGGCTCGCTGCATTCTGCACTCTAAGAAACTCAAACTCTTCTGTCTGGACCATCAACAGCCGGTTTGTTACATCTGCAGAGATTCAGAAGAACACACCAACCACAGATTCAAACCCATTGATGAAGCTGCACGACAACCCAAGAAGTACCTTCAGGAAACTCTGAAGCCCTTAAAGCGGAAGTTAAAGGTTTTTCAACAAGTTCAAATGAACTGTTATCAAACAGAAAATCACATAAATGTCCAGGCTCGACGCACAGAGACCCAGATTAAGGATCAGTTTAAGAAGCTTCACCTGTATCTAGACGAGGAAGAGGAGGCCAGGTTGGCTGCACTGAAGGAGGATGAAGAGAAGAAGAGTCTGAGCATGAAGGAGAAGATTGAGGCTCTGAGAAGAGAGATAGCAGCTCTTTCAAACACAATCAGAGCCACAGAGGAGCAGCTGGAAGCTGAAGACGCCTCATTCCTGATCAACTACAAGGCTGCAGTGGAAAGAGTCCAGCAGCGCCCCCTGCTGGATGATCCACAGCTGCTCCCAGGAGCTCTGATAGACGAGGCCAAACACCTGGGCAACCTGAGCTTCAACATCTGGAACAAGATGAAGGACATGGTCTCCTACACTCCTGTGATTTTGGACCCAAACACTGCTCATCCAAACCTCATCCTGTCTGAAGATCTGACCAGTGTTAGACAAGGAGAGAAACAGCTGCTTCTTGATAATCCAGAGAGGTTTGATGGTCCCTTCTCTGTCCTGGGCTCGGAGAGCTTTAACTCAGGGACTCACAGCTGGGATGTCGAGGTTGGAGACAGTACAGGCTGGGCAGTGGGAGTGTCAGCAGAGTCTGCCCAGAGGAAGGGACACATACGGTCTGGGCTATGGACAATATTGTTCTATCTAGGTAAATACAGAGCTGTCTCCTCTTCAGCTCCAGACACTGATCTCCCGCTACAGAAGCAACTCCAGAGGATCAGAGTGACTCTGGACTGGAACAGACACAATGTGTCTTTCTCTGATCCTGATACGAACACACTCATACACACCTTCACCTTTACACCTATTTTCATGCTCACTGAAAAGGTTTTTCCATATATAAGAACTGAGTATAAACTTCCGCTAAAGATTTTACCAGTGAACGTCTCTGTGACTGTAGTTAAACATGATAAGGTTGATAATACAAACACTGAATGATGAACATCATTCAGTGTTTAGTGTAGGTTCTGCGGATACTTCTGCTTCTTCTTCTCCGGGAAAACATGACGCGTTGCATTGTGGGATAGGGGGGTAAAATGTAGGGTACATCGTATTTACACTCAAACTCGCTGTGCATTGTGGGTATTTTATGGTGGACTATATAGGGTATGAAAATAATCTCGGAGAATTAGAACAACACTATAAAATTGCAAAACACACTTTATAATATATATATATATCAAAGATGTTAAAACAACAGACAGGTATCAACTAACAAAAATCTATCACTTTTATCAATAACTTATCAATGACCTTGTTAGGCTACCCAAGCAGTCAGGAAAAAGAGGGGAGTGGGTAGAGGGGTGTCTTAAATTTGGCTTTTTTTAGGTGTGTCTTCAGATTATTTCTGTATTTAATTCAGTCTTTATTTGGATATAGTTATTTGTATTTTTTATATGGAAAAAGTGGTGAGGTTAAGTTGTAAATATATGTTTTAAAGTTATTGTGGGATTTGCTGTATAAAGGTGTTGGTAGAGAACGTAGGTATGTATATCGGAGGGAAAGCAGTGTAGGGGTGGTAAATTTGGCTTTTGAATTTTCAATTAGTTTTATTTCATTTTATTTTTTTATTTATTTTATTTTACTTTCTAATGTTACTACATTTTTTTAGAGTGTGTTTGTTAGTTTTGGTTTAGTTTCAGAACGGTTTAGTTTAAAATTGTATATATTTATTTTCTGTCCGAGCTAGGTATAATGTCTCAGAAGTATATAGCTATATTATTCATACAGAATACATGATGTTTAATGTTTTATCATTGGCTTCTTTAGTGTCCAATGTAAAGACGTTACAGAACAGCGGAGTTGACGGAAAGTTAGAGAATGAGGTACAGATCAGAGCGTATTAATGCTCCTGTTGTCCAGCGTGATACATGTTTTGGAGAGAGTTGAGGAACTGTGTGTAACTTGTCACGAATAAAAATAAAACAGTAAAATGTATTGTATTTTATTGGTCAGTGTGTGGCTTTGCTGTTTCTGAGTTATTGTCCGGTTAGTCTATATCGTCAACGTTCCACTTCTGGGATTGCTCCGTTGCCGCCAGAAACCTCTGGCTCTGTGTCGGGGTTCTAACCTCCGGTGGATTTGTGAGGACTATGGTTAACTGCTCCTCAGATCTCTGCAGGGTAAATCCAGACAGCTAGCTAGATATCTGTCCAATCTGAGTTTTCTAAAACTACTTTTATGGCATTTTTCCATTACATGGTACCTGCTCGACTCGCCATGACTATACTTGCCTCTACTCGACTCAACGCAGTCCATTTTCCATTGCAGATTTTAGCACGGCTAAACCAGGGTGGCTGGTCGTCATAGCGGCACAGCAGGAAACTGCCGTGACCTAACGCGACACACACAGAACGTGGAAGCTGTGTTGTTGTTGCCAGAAGACACATTTAGTTTCTAATGAAGCTGGAGGCAGCAATAAAAATCACAGCTGGCTAAACTATTAAAAAATCACGGGGTTTGTTCAGGTCGCTTTCACGTCACTTTTTGGTATCGCCAAAATACAGCTCGCTTGGAACTTCGACGGAGGTGGTACTAAATAAAGTACCTGTTAGCAGGTACCAGGGACTTTTTTTCGTAATGGAAAACCAAAAAAGGTGAGTAGAGTCGAGGAGAGTAGAGCAGGTACCATGTAATGGAAAAGCGCCATATCTGTCCAGTCTGGGTTTTCTGTTGCACGACTAAAACTACTTGAAAAGAGATGCACTGAATCCAGATTTTTGGGGGTTGGTCTGAATCCTGAATCCCCTGGTTGAGATTGTGCTGACTCCTCCTCCCATCCTCAGTCCATGAACCCAGTAAACTCATGAATGAAGTAAACAGGGACTGTCCTTCCTTTGCTGTACCTGAAGTTGCTGCATTCCTTCATGCACAGCTCGTATTCTTCCAGATGTTTCAGACCAGATGTTGTAACAGCAGCCATGTTGTGTATAGTTTAGGGTCCTCGCCACCACCAGACCAATCAGCATTGAACAGACTGAACATGTAGCTGGACTTGAATGGACTTCTTTTGACTGAAAGTTACTGCCAAACAACAACTTTTTCTGCTCACCAGATCCATGTCCACTTTCTCACAGCCTGCTGCATTGAACGCTCCACCTACGTAAACACCTTCCCGTAACCAACGGCGCCGTCGTTATGGAGACCAGCGTAGCGCGCCGAGTGCAAGCGTAGGTTTGGGTTCGATGGGAAAATATTCTAATTCCCAATATTCAGCCAATCTGAAGCAGAATCCTGGATTCGGTGCATCCCCTGCATTTGAACGTCCACGTGTTCCACCAAAACCAGTTCCTTTCTGAGACTATTTAGCAGAGGCACCGTGGCTCCGTCCGGTGCTTAGCCCCGCCCACACGATTGTGATTGGTTTAAAGAGATGCCAATAAACCAGAGCACGTTTTTCTCCCATCCAGGAATGCTTTGTGGACTAGCCAGACCTTCCTCCGCAGAGCTGTGGAGGTAGGTCTGGCTATGCAAGATTACATTCAGGGAAAATACCCCAAAAAATGTTTCTTTGAGTACCAGAATTGAATTTCAGGTACCGGTATCAGCACCTAGGTGTGTGACGGCTAGACAAAAATAATGGGAAATGCCAAATTGCTACGCACAGGAAAATAATGGTTCTTCAAAGAGCCATCACCAACTGAAGAACCTCTTTATTCAGGGAGTGGTTCTTCAAGCGTTTCATATGATTCTTTCAAGTACTGAAGGTTCTTGGTAGCCCGGGTAAACCCTGACGAACTTCCGGCAAATTTGAGATTTGCTCTGCAAGTCAGTCTGGCGAAGAGCCCATTCAAACCCATTTCCAATGTCCTCAAAATTGAGGCACCAATCACAACTGCTGAGGCGGGCTTTACACCAATCACAACCGCTGAGGCGGGCTTTACGTGACGAGGATAGCGCAGCGACGGCGAGCAGCTTTTTGTTTACATTCAACGTGACGGCTACCGAAGCCGTGCTTCACGTGCTCAGCGAACTGCAGGTCAGTCTGACATATGCCGATTTCATGCCGGTCAACTCTACAATTAACTGATAACATAAGTTATACGAGTTACAATTCTCAAAGACACACGCACACAGCACAGTCTCTTTTTCCTTTCTCCAAACTTTTCCGCCCTGTGTGGCGCGTAGCCTCTCGCGGTGTGAAGCGCGTGTCAGCGTTATTATCCCACATGTCGGGAACGTCGTGAATTAACCTGCAACATGTCAGCTGTTTGGACATTCTTCAGCGCGTGTGCAGAAGAAAACAAGTTTGCAATATGCAACACCTGCAAGGAGAAAGTAGGGTTTGGAGGGACGACACCAAAAAACAAAATCACATTTTTTTTAAGTGGATGTGAAAAGCGTCACCCGGATCGTTGCTCTGATTGGTTGAAGGACTATCCGATGCGCCCAGAGGCATTTGAGTGGCGTGCGTTGGTGACGCCCCTCTGGAAATGAACTGTCAATGAACCTTTCCCAGACCC
>NC_041338.1:37684731-37692450 GCF_004354835.1 Perca flavescens
GTGTGTGTGTGTGTGTGTGTGTGTGTGTGTGTGTGTGTGTGTGTGTGTGTGTGTGTGTGTGTGTGTGTCTGTGTGTGTGTGTGTGTGTGTGTGTGTGTGTGTGTGTCTGTGTGTGTGTTTCTGTGTGTGTGTGTGTGTGTGTGTGTGTCTGCGTGTGTTTGTCTGTATATGTGTGTGTCTGTGTGTGTATGTGTGTGTGTGTGTGTGTGTGTGTGTGTGTGTGTGTGTGTGTGTGTGTGTGTGTGTGTGTCCCTCTGTGTGTGTGTGTGTGTGTGTGTGTGTGTGTGTGTGTGTGTGTGTGTGTGTGTGTGTGTGTGTGTGTGTGTGTGTGTGTGTGTGTGTGTGTGTGTGTGTGTGTGTGTGTGTGTGTGTGTGTGTGTGTGTGTGTGTGTGTGTGTGTGTTTCTGTGTGTGTGCAGGTACTGTGCCGGCACCGTGCCCTGGGGTAACCCCGGAGAACATCAGGACTTTGAGCCTCAGCGCCATGACGACGGCTGCATCGAGGTCATTGGGTTCACCATGACGTCACTGGTGAGCTCGCCGTGCTCCGACCGTGTGTGTGTGTGTGTGTGTGTGTGTGTGTGTGTGTGTGTGTGTGTGTGTGTGTGTGTGTGTGTGTGTGTGTGTGTGTGTGTGTGTGTGTGTGTGTGTGTGTGTGTCCAGGCCACGCTGCAGGTGGGGGGTCATGGCGAGCGTCTCCACCAGTGTAAGGACGTAACCTTGACGACCTTCAGGTCCATCCCCATGCAGGTAGACGGCGAGCCGTGCCGCCTGGCGCCCTCCGTGATCCGCATCACGCTGAGGAACCAGGCCAACATGGTGCAGAAGACCAAGAGGAGGGTCTCCATGCCCCACCTCAACGAGTACGCAGCACACACACACACACACACACACACACACACACACACACACACACACACACACACACACACACACACACACACACAGGTTTGTGGCACTATCTTTGTGGGGACCCGTCATTGACATAATGCATTCCCTAGCCCCTTACCCTAACCTTAACCATCACAACTAAATGCCTAACCTTAACCCTTACCCTCACCCTAACCATCACAACTAAATGTCTAACCTTAACCCTTAACCCTTACCTCACCTTAACCATCACAACTAAATGTCTAACCTTAACCCTTACCCTAACCTTAACCATCACAACTAAATGTCTAACCTTAACCCTTACCCTAACCTTAACCATCACAACTAAATGTCTAACCTTAACCCTTACCCTCACCCTAACCATCACAACTAAATGTCTAACCTTAACCCTTACCCTAACCTTAACCATCACAACTAAATGTCTAACCTTAACCCTTACCCTAACCCTAACCATCACAACTAAATGCCTAACCTTAACCCCTCCTAACCTTAACCATCACAACTAAATGTCTAACCTTAACCCTTACCCTAACCTTAACCATCACAACTAAATGTCTAACCTTAACCCTTACCCTAACCTTAACCATCACAACTAAATGTCTAACCTTAACCCTTACCCTAACCTTAACCATCACAACTAAATGCCTAACCTTAACCCTTTACCCTAACCTTAACCCATCATAACTAAATGCCTAACCTTAACCCTTACCCTAACCTTAACCCATCATAACTAAATGCCTAACCTTAACCCTTACCCTAACCTTAACCATCACAACTAAATGTCTAACCTTAACCCTTACCCTAACCTTAACCATCACAACTAAATGTCTAACCTTAACCCTTACCCTAACCTTAACCATCACAACTAAATGTCTAACCTTAACCCTTACCCTAACCTTAACCATCACAACTAAATGCCTAACCTTAACCCTTACCCTAACCTTAACCCATCATAACTAAATGCCTAACCTTAACCCTTACCCTAACCTTAACCCATCATAACTAAATGCCTAACCTTAACCCTTACCCTCACCCTAACCATAACCTAATTCTAACCCTAATCCTAAAACCAAGTCTTAACCCTCAAACAGCCCTTTAAACTTGTGGGGACCAGCATTTTGGTCCCCACGAGGCTGTGCAGACCCCACAAGTATACTGTAGTCCCCGGTTTTTGGACCCCACGAATATAGTTAAGCAGGTACACACACACACACACACACACACACAGAGACACACACACACACAGGCTCACACTCACACACACACACACCTTACTGCAGTACACTGTTCACACACACCTTACTGCAGTACACACTGTTCACACACACACCTTACTGCAGTACACACTGTTCACACACACCATACTGCTACTGTACTAATACACACTGCAAGGCTAAGAGGAGGGTCTCACCTCAAAGTAATAATGCACGTGTGTGTGTGTGTGTGTGTGTGTGTGTGTGTGTGTGTGTATGCGCTGTGTGTGTGTGCGTGTGTGTGTGTGTGTGTGTGTGTGTGTGTGTGTGTGTGTGTGTGTGTGTGTGTGTGTGTGTGTGTGTGTGTGTGTGTGTGTGTGTGCAGTCAGCAGCTGGTTCCTGAGAAGCTTCAGATCCGAGTGAACAGGATCAGCATGGCAGCCTACGAGGCTCTGCACTACGACAAGGACCAGCTGAAGGAGGCCTGTGAGTACTACTCCACATACTACACTACTTACTACTCCACATACTACACTACTTACTACTCCACATACTACACTACTTACTACTCCACATACTACACTACTTACTACTCCACATACTACACTACTTACTACTCCACATACTACACTACTTACTACTCCACATACTACACCACTTACTACTCCACATACTACACTACTTACTACTCCACATACTACACTACTTACTACTCCACATACTACACTACTTACTACTCCACATACTACACTACCTACTACTCCACATACTACACTACTTATTACTCCACATACTACACTACCTACTACTCCACATACTACACTACTTACTACTCCACATACTACACTACCTACTACTCCACATACTACACTACCTACTACTTCACATACTACACTACTTACTACTCCACATACTACACTACCTACTACTCCACATACTACACTACTTATTACTCCACATACTACACTACCTACTACTCCACATACTACACTACTTACTACTCCACATACTACACTACCTACTACTCCACATACTACACTACCTACTACTCCACATACTACACTACTTACTACTCCACATCCACACTACCAGCACTACTTACTACTCCACATACCACACTACCACACTACTCACATACCACACTACTTACTCACTCCACATACTACACCACTTACTCACATCCACACTCCACACTGCCTACTACTCCACATACTACACCACTTATTACTCCACATACTACACTACCCTCCACATACTACACCACATACTACACTACTTACTACTCCACATACTACACTACCTACTACTCCACATACTACACTACCTACTACTTCACATACTACACTACTTACTACTCCACATACTACACTACTTACCACTCCACATGCCACACTACTTACACCCACATACTACCTACCTACTACTCCACATACTACACACTTACTACTCCACATACCACACCACATACTCCACACCACACTACCTACTACTCACACATACTACACATACTACCTACTACTCCACATACTATACTACACCACATTACTTACTCCACATACACACCACTTACCACATTCACTACTACACCACTTATTACACAACACACACCTACTACCCACATACTACACTACTTACTACTCCACATACCACACTTACTACTCCACATACTACACTACCTACTACTCCACATACTACACTACCTACTACTCCACATACTACACTACCTACTACTCCACATACTACACTACCTACTACTCCACATACTACACTACTTACTACTCCACATACTACACTACTTACTACTCCACATACCACACCACCTACCACCCACATACTACACTTATTACTCCACATACTACACACTTACTACCCACATACACTTTACTACTCCACATACTACACTACTTACTACTACTCCACATACTACACTACTTACTACTCCACATCCACATCCACACATACTACACTTATTACTCCACATACTACACTACCTACTACTCCACATACTACACTACTTACTACTCCACATACTACACTACTTACTACTCCACATACTACACTACTACCTACTACACCACATACTCCACACCACACTACCCACATACTACACTCCACATACTTATTACTACCCACATACTACACTACCACACTACTCCACATACTACACTACTTACTACTCCACACACCACACACTTATACCCACATACTCACACCACCACTACTCCACATACCACACTACCTACTACTCCACATACCACACCACCTACTACTCCACATACTACACCACTTACTACTCCACATACCACACTACTTACTACTCCACATACTACACTACCCACTACTCCACATACCACACCACTTACTACTCCACATACCACACTACTCCACATACCACATACTACACCACCCACTACTCACATACTACACTACTTACTACTCCACATACTACACTACTTACTACTCCACATACTACACTACTTACTACTCCACATACTACACTACCTACTACTCCACATACTACACTACTTATTACTCCACATACTACACTACCTACTACTCCACATACTACACTACTTACTACTCCACATACTACACTACTTACTACTCCACATACTACACTACCTACTACTCCACATACTACACTACCTACTACTCCACATACTACACTACTTATTACTCCACATACTACACACCTACCACACCACACACTACACCACTTACTATCCACATACTACACCACTTACTACTCCACATACTACACCACCTACTACTCCACATACTACACTACTTACTACTTCACATACTACACTACCTACTACTCCACATACTACACTACTTACTACTCCACATACTACACTACTTACTACTCCACATACTACACTACCTACTACTCCACATACTACACTACTTATTACTCCACATACTACACTACCTACTACTCCACATACTACACTACTTACTACTCCACATACTACACTACTTACTACTCCACATACTACACTACCTACTACTCCACATACTACACTACTTATTACTCCACATACTACACCACCTACTACCCACATACTACACTACTTACTACTCCACATACTACACTACCCACTACTCCACACCACTACTTATTACTCCACATACTACACCACCTTACCACTTACACCACTTACTACCCACATACCACACTACTTACTACTCCACATACTACACTACCTACTACTCCACATACTACACTACTTATTACTCCACATACCACACTACCTACTACTCCACATACCACACTACTTACTACCCACATACCACACCACTTACTACTCCACATACTACACTACCTACTACCCACATACCACACTACTTATTACTCCACATACTACACTACCTACTACTCCACATACCACACTACTTACTACTCCACATACTACACTACCTACTACTCCACATACTACACCACTTTACTACTCCACATACTACACTACTTACTACTCCACATACTACACTACTTTACTACTCCACATACTACACTACTTACATACTCCACATACTACACTACCTACTACCCACATACCACACTACTTATTACTCCACATACTACACTACTTACTACTCCACCACACCATACTACTCCACATACTACACCACTTACTACCCACATACCACACCACCTACTACTCCACATACTACACTACCTACTACTCCACATACTACACTACTTACTACTCCACATACCACACTACCTACTACTCCACATACTACACCATTTACTACTCCACATACTACACTACTTACTACTCCACATACTACACTACACTACTCCACATACTACATTACTTATTACCCACATACTACACTACCTACACACCCACATACTACACACACACTTACTACTCCACATACTACACTACTTACTACTCCACATACTACACTACCTATTACTCCACATACCACACCACTTATTACTCCACATACCACACACTACTCCACATACCTACTATTCCCCACATACTACACCACTTACTACTCCAATACCACACCACACTACTCCACATACTACCACATACTACTCCACATACCACCTACTACTCCACATACTACACTACTTATTACTCCACATACCTACACACATCACTTACTACTCCACATACTACACTACTTACTACCCTCATACCACACCACTTACTACTCCACATACTACACTACCTACTACTCCACATACTACACCACTTATTACTCCACATACCACACCACTTACCTCCACATACTCCACATACTACACATACTACACTACTTATTACTCCACATACTACACTACCTACTACTCCACATACTACACTACCTACTACTCCACATACTACACTACTTACTACTCCACATACTACACTACCTACTACTCCACATACTACACACTTACCATACTACACTACTTACCACCCACATACCACATACTGTCTTGCTATCACATACCTACTACTCCACTCACTACTCACATACTGTTTACTACTCTACATTACCACACTACCACACACTTACTACCCACATACTACACTACTTACTCTCCATACATACTACTTGCTATCACTCTACTACTTACACATACACCTACTACCTTATTACCTCACATACTACACTTTAACCACTCATTTACTCCTCCACATACCACACCACTTATTACTCCACATATACCACACTACTTGTACTCCTCCACATAGTGTCTCCTTGTGTCTGTCCCTAACGTCTCTCTGTGTCTCCTCCTATAGTGTCTACTTGTGTCTCCTCCTATAGTGTCTCCTTGTGTCTGTCCCTAACGTCTCTGTGTGTCTCCTCCTATAGTGTCTCCTTGTGTCTGTCCCTCAACGTCTCTCTGTGTCTCCTCCTATAGTGTCTCCTGTCTCCTTGTAACGCCTCTGTGTGTGTCCCTACTAGTGTCCTCCTTGTGTCTGTCCCTTAACGCCTCCTCTGTGTCTCCTCCTATAGTGTCTACTTGTGTCTCCTCCTATAGTGTCTCCTTGTGTCTGTCCCTAACGTCTCTCTGTGTCTCCTCCTATAGTGTCTACTTGTGTCTCCTCCTATAGTGTCTCCTTGTGTCTGTGTCTTCCTACTATCCTCCTCTGTCTCCTATAGTACTACTCCTTCTTGTCTCCTCCACACTCTCCTGTGTCTCATCCCACATACTCCTTGTGTCTGTCCCTAACCTATGTGTCTCCATGCTACTGTCTGTGTTACTGTCCACTCCTCCCTATACTCCTTGTGTCTGTTGCTGCCACATGCTGTCTCCTCCTATCCACATGTCTCCTTGTGTCTGTCTCCACGTCTCTTGTGTGTCTCCTCCACATAGTGTCTCCTTGTGTCTGTCCTAACGTCTCTGTGTGTCTCTCCTAGTGTGTCTCTGTGTCTCCTCTATAGTGTCCCTTTGTGTGTCTCCTCCTATAGTGTCTCCTTGTGTCTGTCCCTAACGTTTCCGTGTGTCTCCTCCTATAGTGTCTCCTTGTGTCTGTAGTGTCTCTGTGTGTCTCCTCCTATAGTGTCTCCTTGTCTGTCCCTAACGTCTCTGTGTGTCTCCTCCTATAGTGTCTACTTGTGTCTCCTCCTATAGTGTCTCCTTGTGTCTGTCCCTAACGTTTCCTGTGTCTCCTCCTATAGTGTCT
>NC_041338.1:37692950-37710450 GCF_004354835.1 Perca flavescens
CACCTTTAGTATAATTGCTTATGTCAAGCATGTGACTTAGACAGTTTCATTTTTTGTGTTTTCTGAAAAACCTGAAAAAAATGACTTTATTATTTTAGGAAGGTGACGATATGTGATATTTATGCAATTTTATGCGATGAAATTGCAAAAATTGCAGTTTGATGAAAAGAGAAAAAAAAGTGATTTGATGACATAATTAAATCACTTCATAATGTTCCCATGGCAACAGGGGCTGAACGGCTGCTCTTGTGTGAAGTAAACGCAACATTTTTACAACTTTCTGCTGAGATATGTTATATTATGGGACTTTTATTGCAACGAAAATGCGGGGGTTATGAAATCATGCGTGGAAATCGGCAATATACAGTACAGGCCAAAAGTTTGGACACACCTTCTCATTCAATGTGTTTCCTTTTTATTTTCATGACTATTTACATTGTAGATTCTCACTGAAGGCATCAAAACTATGAATGAACACATATGAAATTATGTACTTAACAAAAAAGTGTGAAATAACTGAAAACATGTCTTATATTTTAGATTCTTCAAAGTAGCCATCCTTTGCTTTTTTTGATAACTCTGCAAACCCTTGGTGTTCTCTCAATGAGCTTCATGAGGTAGTCACCTGAAATGGTTTTACCTTCACAGGTGTGCTTTGTCAGGGTTCATTAGTGGAATTATTTCCCTTATTAATAAAAAAGCAAAGGGTGGCTACTTTGAAGAATCTAAAATATAAGACATGTTTTCAGTTATTTCACACTTTTTTGTTAAGACTGTTCCTTTAAAATAAGCTATTGTAGCCATGGGGCCCTATCTAGCACGCAGCGCAGCGCAAAGCCCGACACAAGTGTCTTTGCTAGTTTAAGACAGTTAAGGTGTGTTCAGGTGCATTCTGGGCGTGCTGGTGTTACAGGGAGGTGTGTTCAGGTGCATTCTGGGCGTGCTGATCTTACAGGGAGGTGTGTTCAGGTGCATTCTGGGCGTGCTGGTGTTACAGGGAGGTGTGTTCAGGTGCATTCTGGGCGTGCTGATCTTACAGGGAGGTGTGTTCAGGTGCATTCTGGGATCTTACAGGGAGGTGTGTTCTGGTTCTTACAGGGAGGTGTGTTCAGGTGCATTCTGGGCGTGTTACAGCTGATCTTATCAGGAGGTGTGTTCAGGTGCATTCTGGGCGTGCTGGTGTTACAGGGAGGTGTGTTCAGTTGCATTCTGGGCGTGCTGATCTTACAGGAGGTGTGTTCAGGTGCATTCTGGGCGTGCTGGTCTTACAGGGAGGTGTGTTCAGGTGCATTCTGGGCGTGCTGGTCTTACAGGGAGGTGTGTTCAGGTGCATTCTGGGCGTGCTGATCTTACAGGGAGGTGTGTTCAGGTGCATTCTGGGCGTGCTGGTGTTACAGGGAGGTGTGTTCAGGTGCATTCTGGGCGTGCTGGTGTTACAGGGAGGTGTGTTCAGGTGCATTCTGGAGGTGTGTTCAGGTGCATTCTGGGAGTATTGCTATCTTGAGGCAGCGGGAAGTGATCACACCATTGATCAACAAAAACCTGGACTAAAGTCAATAACGCAGCATTTCATTGTTATTATAACAGAGCATTAGTAAGATGCTAAAAATATCACGGTGTAAATCCTCCATCATAACAGCAATGCTCCAAGGTCCAAACGCGCCTGGCTTTTAAAGGGAATGGGAGATGATCTCTGATTGGTTGATGAATGGGAGATGATCTCTGATTGGTTGATTGCATGTTACCCCCAAAACACACCTCTGATTAATGAAGACACTAAGTACAACCCTTTAGGACCAGGCGCCCGGCACACAGACCCTTTTTTACCAACGTCAGACTAGTAAAAGTGGATTTGGACCCTCCCTCAACACACCGTGCCGTGCTCTTAGATGGTTAGAACAGGGCCCTGTGCCTCTGTAGTTAAGACAAGCTGTAGCTGATACTGCATGAAGTAAACACTGTAATGGCTTTAAATTAGACTGCACTGTAGATAAACCAACTAGAATTTACATTCTTATTGAATCAATTCACAGTTTGCCAAGATAAACCCTTTAGACCGCGTGTCAAACTCAAGGCTCGCGGGCCCCCTCGCAGGTTTTAATCCGGCCCGTAATATATGTTTACATTGACAATAACTTGAGACTAGTTGTGCGCCAAATCCAAAATGACAGGAAACTGATTTACAAACTGCAGTTACGTGACAGTCGGAGCAGAATTTGGCAGCTTTGCCGACTTTGAGACTCCGAAATTCCCCCCAGAAGCAGCAGGTAGTTTTCATATTCAGGCCTGCTTTTACAAATGTAATCTGTGATTTGCTTGATTTGCTAAACTCTGTGATGGATAAGGAACTTTTTTTTCAGATTTTTGTAGGGCAGGGTAGACAAAAAAGTGGCAAAAGTGTCAGAGAAAGCACCAAAACTGACAAAGAAAAGCAGCATGCAGTAATATTTCTTTGAGTTCAACCCTCCTGTTGTCCTCGGGGTCAAATCTGACCCATTTTCAAAAAGTTTCTAAATCACAAATTTGGGTTTCTTTCAACTAAATTGTCAAAGAAAATAACGTGGATGGTTCCATACAGCGCTCTTCACAAGTAAGTACACTCTTCGTGAATTTGGGCGTTTTGTTCTATTTTAAAGCAGCAAAAGAACGTTGAAGAAAGTGACAAAATGTCAGAAAAGGTGACAAAAACGTCAGAAAAAGTGATAAAAATGTCGGAAAAGGTGACAAAAATGTCGGAAAAAGTGATACAAACGTCAGAAAAAGTGATAAAAACATCAGAAAAAGTGATAAAATGTCAGAAAAAGTGACAAAAACATCGGAAAAAGTGTAGAAAACGAAAAAAGAAACATTGGAAAAACAATTTTTAATTTTAACGACGGGCAGACAACACAAGGAACACATACATACACACACACACACACACACACAGGAACATACGGACAGACACACACACACTAACACACACACACAGGAACATACGGACAGACACACACACACTAACACACACACACAGGAACACACACACACAGACACACACACAGGAACACACACATATGCACACACACACACACACACAGGAACATACGGACAGACACACACACACACACACAGGTTGCAGTTTGTGGTTCCTCCGCTGTGACCACACACACAAATGCGCACAAACACACAGACACACACACACAGGAACACATACACATGCACAGACACACACAGGAACACACACACACAGGAACACATACACACACACACACAGGAACACATACACACACACACACAGGAACACACACACATAGGAACACATACACACACACACACACACACACAGGAACACATACACACACACACACACACACAGGAACACATACACACAAACACACAGGAACACACACACACAGGAACACATACACACACACATGCACACACACAGGAACACACACACACACACACAGGAACACAAACACACGCACACGCGTGTTTGTTGTACAAAGACAAGAATCACTGAGAATGTATTGCTGCAATAAATCTGTTTCCTCAGAGTAATAAATCCTTCCAGGTCTGATTTTGTGATTGTCTGATTTTGTGATTGTCTGATTTTGTGATTGTCTGATTTTGTGATTGTCTGATTTTGTGATTTTGTCTCCTCTGTGAATTCTTGACATGGTTTGGTTTTATGACTGATCGAACACGAGATGTTTTACATGAACTCATGATTATACATAACACTACAGCATCGATGACACAAAGGATGAGCCTACTTTACTGGTGATTCACACAACCACACACACACAACCACACACACACACGAACACACACACACAGACACACACAACCACACACAAAGACACAGACCGAGAGACACACAACACACACACATACACAGACACACACAACCACACACACAGACAGAGACACAACAAACACACACACACAGAGACAGAGACACATACACACAACCACACACACATACACAGACACACACAACCACACACATACACACAGACACAGACCGAGAGACACACAACACCACACACATACACAGACACACACAGACAGAGACACACAAACACACACACACACACACTGACAGCAACCCTTTATTCTAACATATCTCTTAAAATAATCTGTCTGGCTCTCATTTAACTGGTCTGGACCCAGCTTCCATGTCATTATTTTATTTTTTTTAATTCATATTAAACTAATTCATATAAAAATGAATTTCATATTTTTTATATTTTACAATAAATATAATAAAATTTTACTCTAATAAAATACTGTTTCCTGATTGGTGGTAGAAGTTGTTGTTGTTGTAGTTCCCTCCTCCGGCCGACAGGCGGCGCATGCGCAGCAGATCTCCACTTCTCCTTCGGTGGATTTAAACTTCCTTCGGAAGTCTGCTTGTCCTCTTCTACCAGGCCGATCCAACATGGTGGGTAATTTTTACATGTCTACGTGACTAATCCAAACTAATCCTGTCGTTTTAACGGTTTATAATACCAAATTATTTCATCCATGGACACCGGAGTGTTTACTACACTTGATAAGAGCAGTATTGATGTTAGATGACATAAACGCAGCCGTTTATCAGCAATAATTGTAGCCCAGAAACTGCCGCTAGCCGCGGAAGCAAAGTGGAGCCTATGTCCCGCTGAATGAACTGCGCGGGATTAATCGGTTTAATGATCTCAAACAGCCGAAATATAATGTACTTCTGTATGTTTGAAGACGGGCCTTTTGCCGAGAGGTTACATCACTAATACATATAATTTAACTAGTTTACTTCGGGAGGCTAACACAGGAGTTAGCAGTTAGCTTCGGAGGCTACAATGCTTCCCTCGGAACGTTGAGTGAACGTTCCAGAGCCGAACATCACCGGGAAAACCGCCGATTAAATATATAAATCCACCGGTTAACGGTTGTGTTTTCTCCGTGATCGTAAAACTGTGCGGAACATGAAGCTGAAGTATTAAAGAGTTATTCGGCTGGAACCTATACTGAAGACATGTAACGTTAGTGACCATGGAGCTCCATGTAATTCACCAAGGTAATCAGACATCAGGTTAAAATAGACTATTCGCCTGTGTGAAGGTGTGTAGTTGATGGTAAGTTAACGATCCGTACTTGAGATTTCTGTAAAACATTAAAGGCTCCAAAAATCTGCAAATTTCACAGTAGATTCTGTGGTAACGTTAGTCAAAATTCAGCTGCGTTTGCGTCCCAAATTGTTCAATTTAAAATTGTATAAGTTTAGACATTAAACTCATTATTTGCAACCTGATATTTGTGGTTAACCAGTATAGGCTAATGTCAAGCTAAAAGATAAAAATAAATAAATCTGTGCAGCAGTTGAAATAATGTGGGAATTTATAACAAGAATAAACTAAAAATCTAAGTATATGCAATGTCAAAAAAACATGTTGGCAGTATGGCTCTTGTTGCATATATACAGTTATCTCAAGACACTGTACAGATAGAGAAGGTCTAGACCACTCTGTGATTTACAGAACCAACATTTTTGTAATGCAGATGGTTCATGATAGTGCACTTTTTGGGCATTTTAGGCCTTTATTTGTGACAGGACAGCTTAGACATGAAAGGGAGGAGAGAGAGAGAGAGGGGGGGAATGACATGCAGAAAAGGGCTGAACCGAACCTGCGGCTGCTGTGTTGTGGACTGAGCCTCTGTATATGGGTGCACGCTCTACCAGGTGAGCTGCCCATGATAGTGCACTTTATGTCCAGTTTTTATATTGTGGTTCTGTTGTATGGAGTCGAAATAAACCCACGTAATCCACGAGAGAGAAACGAGGGAGATCTGATTTCTTCTTATTATAGAAGAACAAAGTCACTCAAGATAAAGCCAGGCTTTGGTATTTGTATTCAGGTCATGTAAGTTATAGTAATTAATCCGTTTCTCGCGTGTAGATGGCGTTCAAGTCTACTTAGGAATGCGATTTGAAAGCCCCAATGTTTCCAGCTTGCACTTCATAACACATAACTAACAGACTAGGGCTGGGCAATATATCGATATAGTGATATGAGACTAGATTTTGAATATCGTGATATGACATAAGTGTCTTTTCCTGGTTTTAAAGGCTGCATTACAGACTGTTCTAACTGTTCTATTATTTGCCTTTTCCCCATTTAGACATTATGTCCACATTACTGATGATTACTGATCTAAAATCTAAGTGTGAAGATATTTTGTTAAAGCACCAATAGTCAACCCTAGAATAGAGGGAGATACTTTGCTGCGTCTTGATGTCTGCACGTGTCCTGTATCGAAAGTGAGCGTGGCGTGCTCGTCGCCATGGTCATCGATAGTACAGGAAGAGCAACCTGCGAGCCTTTCCCGTGTTTGAAGGATCATCTGTTCCTATCAGACCCTGGCGCTCCCAGACAGACGTCCCTAAAATCAGCTGTTTTTACACTGAAGTCTGGTGCTCGATTCGATGCATCGATTATTCGATTTAATTTCAACACCTCTGGTTCCTAACCACGCTGGGAGTGAGGTGGTGATAGTCGAGGCTGTTGCACACCGACCTGTGATTTTTCTCTTCTGTCTGCAGGGACGAGTCAGGACCAAGACGGTGAAAAAGGCCGCAAGGGTCATCATCGAGAAATACTACACCCGACTGGGCAGCGACTTTCACACCAACAAGAGGGTGTGTGAGGAGATCGCAATCATCCCCAGCAAGAAGCTCCGCAACAAGATCGCCGGGTGAGATTTAATTCTGTACCTGTATCGGTCTCTTTACAAGGACCACGCCGACTTACTGGGACTTTGTCTTAACTCCCCCCAGAGTTAGAGAAGTCCATACGTACCCTTCTCATCTCCGTGTGTGTCCTAACTCTGTCTGACACACCCACCGCTAGCTTAGCTTAGCGTAAATCCTGGAGTGACAAAATAACACCAACACGTTTCTATTTACATGATGTGATTTGTATGGTCACAGCGTGTACAAATAGCAAGGTCACATGACACACAGCCATCTTCAGAGAGAGAGAGAGAGAGAGAGAGACACACACAGAGAGAGAGAGAGAGAGAGAGAGAGAGAGAGAGAGACACATTCATTCTGAACTGGGATCATATTTCTGTGAACAGTCAGAAAATGAATACTTCTAATTAAATATTGAATCATAATTTGACATCAAACATCTTCTGAACTGAATATCGGGACCTTATCTTACAGGAGGCAGCACACTTATTGTGTGTTCCAACAGCTGGTTGCTTACTGTAGACACACACACACACACACACACACACACACACACACACACACACACACACACACACACGTGTTAGGAGCTTCCACAACAGTTGTCAGAACATTCACTGAAAGGTGAACACTTCCAGAGCATATCCCTCCGCCCAAGGAGCAGAGAGTGGCAGTGCTTCGCCCTTCTGAGAATATAGTTCCCAGTATGTATACGTTAGAAGATGGCTGAGTGTCATGTGACCTTGTTATTAGTGCATGCTGTGACTCTACAAATCACAACATGTAAATGGGAACATGTTGGTGTTATTTTGTCACTTATTGGGAGCAGTAGGCTAGATGGAGCCGGTTACCTCCAGGATCTGAGCTAAGCTAGGCTAGATGGAGCCGGTTACCTCCAGGATCTGAGCTAAGCTAGGCTAGATGGAGCCGGTTACCTCCAGGATCTGAGCTAAGCTAGGCTAGATGGAGCCGGTTACCTCCAGGATCTGTGCTAAGCTAGGCTAGATGGAGCCGGTTTCCTCCAGGATATGTGCTAAGCTAGGCTAGATGGAGCCAGTTACCTCCAGGATCTGAGCTAAGCTAGGCTAGATGGAGCCGGTTACCTCCAGGATCTGTGCTAAGCTAGGCTAGATGGAGCCAGTTACCTCCAGGAGCTAAGCTAGGCTAGATGGCGCCGGTTACCTCCAGGATCTGTGCTAAGCTAGGCTAGATGGAGCCGGTTACCTCCAGGATCTGTGCTAAGCTAGGCTAGATGGAGCCAGTTACCTCCAGGAGCTAAGCTAGGCTAGATGGAGCCAGTTACCTCAAGGAGCTAAGCTAGGCTAGATGGAGCCGGTTACCTCCAGGATCTGAGCTAAGCTAGGCTAGATGGAGCCGGTTTCCTCCAGGATATGTGCTAAGCTAGGCTAGATGGAGCCAGTTACCTCCAGGAGCTAAGCTAGGCTAGATGGAGCCGGTTACCTCCAGGATCTGTGCTAAGCTAGGCTAGATGGAGCCGGTTACCTCCAGGATCTGTGCTAAGCTAGGCTAGATGGAGCCGGTTACCTCCAGGATCTGTGCTAAGCTAGGCTAGATGGAGCCAGTTACCTCCAGGAGCTAAGCTAGGCTAGATGGAGCCAGTTACCTCAAGGAGCTAAGCTAGGCTAGATGGGCCGGTTACCTCCAGGATCTGAGCTAAGCTAGGCTAGATGGAGCCGGTTTCCTCCAGGATATGTGCTAAGCTAGGCTAGATGGAGCCAGTTACCTCCAGGAGCTAAGCTAGGCTAGATGGAGCCGGTTACCTCCAGGATCTGTGCTAAGCTAGGCTAGATGGAGCTGGTTACCTCCAGGATCTGTGCTAAGCTAGGCTAGATGGAGCCTGTTACCTCCAGGATCTGTGCTAAGCTAGGCTAGCGGTGGGTGTATGAATGGCCTTCTCTAACTCTGGGGGATACGCTGAATAAGCTACTGTCCCAATAAGTCGGCGTGGTCCTTAACGTCTGCACGTGTCCTGTATCGAAAGTGAGCGTGGCGTGCTCGTCGCCATGGTCATCGATAGTACAGGAAGAGCAACCTGCGAGCCTTTCCCGTGTCTGAGGGATCATCTGTTCCTATCAGACCCTGGCGCTCCCAGACAGACGTTCTCCCTAAAATCAGCTGTTTTTACACTGAAGTCTGGTGTTGAGTTCTCTCTATCTGCTCTCACTAACTGGAGTAACATTTACAACAATGCTGACTCACACTGTACCGTCCAGCTTACAATAAAGTACATTTGTGTGTGTGTGTGTGTGTGTGTGTGTGTGTGTGTGTGTGTGTGTGTGTGTGTGTGTGTGTGTGTGTGTGACTTTTTATCAGAATGGAAAACCAAAAGTAGAGTGGAGCAGGTACCTTGTGATGGAAAAACACCATTAGTTTCTCTCACCGTGACTCTAGAGTCAATACTCGCTCCGAAGATAACCTTAAACCCAGCTCTGCTTAGGAACGACTTTATATTTTACTCTACGTGATGATCGACTCTTTTGGTAACGTAAGCGATTCGGGCTGCACAATTAATCGAATTTTAATCACGATTTTGGCTTCCCACGATCGAATTTGCGTGATCGAGCGATATTTAAAATCATAGAACGCTCCTTATCACAGTTTTTGCAAAGCCACTCTAGCGCTCCATAAACCACCGTCTGAGCACGTGCCTCCGTGAGCCAATCAGAGTTGTTCCCTTCACCGCGCAGCTTAGTTTCTAGACGTGGACACAGAGGAGTAACGGGAGGAAAACTCCACAACAGGTAGCAGACAGTCATCATAAGCCGGTCACGATGTTTACCAGGAAACGCAACATTATGTCCCGTATGTTTTGTTTTTCAGACAATACCATAGTGCTAGTTTGTCTGTTAGCTCGTAGCTTTAGCGTTGCTATTTCGTCAGGTAGATGCCTTACGGCAAACGTGCATGTGTGGCAAGTGGTCGGACAACAGCTGAAATGACGTACTCCTTCACAGTATCCTTCAATAAAGGAGGAATGTAGCACAATATGGATGTAAAAGCAGTTATAATTAGCCTATGTGACAATAAAAGTTGTTTTTGGTTAAATCAACAAATAATCGTGATCTCAATATTGATCAAAATAATCGTGATTATCATTTTGGCCATAATCGTGCAGCCCTATAACAGATGAGATGTCAGATGTGGTGTGTTTGTGTGTGTGTGTGTGTTTGTGTGCCTGCTCTCCATCTAAGATCACTTAATGACATGCTCAAGTAGATGTAGGATGTTGAGTCGATCCAGAGAAAATGTCTGTGCTCTGTCTCTGAACAGAAGGGAGCGTTGTGTGTTCATGTCTGTGTTGCTGGCTGTTTGCTGCAGGTATGTGACACATCTGATGAAGAGGATCCAGAGGGGTCCCGTCAGAGGAATCTCCATCAAACTGCAGGAGGAGGAGAGAGAGAGGAGGGACAACTACGTGCCAGAGGTCAGTGAATGCACCACACACAAACACCGTTTTATTTGCTTCAATCCAAACACAGAGAAATCCTTTCCAGCGCTGCGGAGGAAGGTCTGGTTAGTCCACGCAGCATTCCTGGATGGGAGAACAACCTGCTCTGGTTTATTGGCACTTCTCTAAACCAATCACAGTTGTCGTGGGCGGGGCTAAGCTCCGGACGGAGCCACGGTGCCTCTGCTAAATAGTCTCAGGAAGGAACTTGTTTTGGTGGAACGTGTACGTTCAAAAGTAGTTTTAGTCGTGCAACAGAAAACTCCGATTGGACAGATAGTCTAGCTAGCTGTCTGGATTTACCGAGCACATCTCTGGTAAACACAAGAATTAAGGGTTGATCTTTTTGCCTAATAGATATCACCGTGAAACCTACTTTGATTAATTTCATTAAGGCAGTTATTTGTTGTATTACACGTTTTCTGAAATGTGTTTAAATATGTAAAGGAGGCGTTATCTTGTTCAATATATGCATCCTTTTGCATGACTCTTTGCAGAGAAACTCAGATTTACAGATCTGTCGATTTAATCAACTAATCGATTAGTCGATACGGTTGAATGTTAGTCGACTCAGAATTTCTTCAATCGAACACAGCCCTAGAATATATTTGACTATAAAGGGGAAACACAATGGATATTTTGGCAATATTACTTTTTTGAGCAACAATTTGAAGAGGTGTTAGCAAGCCGACAGAACATTTTTAAAATATCGGGAGCTATTGATCTGCTTAGTTTTGCTCATGTGGTTTGTCCAGTTTGCTTCCATGAGCTACATAGTTGTGTTAAAATAGTTTTTAAAAGCTCAGCATGTTGTAAACCGATGAGATCAGCCAGGCCTGTAGGTGGGGAGGTAGTTAGAAATGTTTCCGCCTTGTGTTTAGTGTCGAGGATCAGACAGGAAAGTCACAGTTGAGCTAGAAGAATAAGTCATGAAGTGTAGGCATCGACTGATTTTTTTTTTTTTTTTTAATTAGTTAATGGACCCGATGTGCATTTACAAACTCCACCACAAAACTTTGTATAAATGCTTTAAGCCAGGGGTCACCAACACGGTGCCCCCAAGGACCACATGAGTAGCCCTCAGACCTGTTCTAAAAATGGAAATTGAATATTGATATTATCTTGTTTCCCACCTTGTTAAGTCATTGTTGATAATTATTGAAACAGGATCAGTGTTTTCACATAGATGAGCCTCCATAATCATTAATAACCATACATAACGAAAGGCAAACTGAGCAAATTTGTTATTTCAGAAGAGTGAATCAAACTGGTAGCCCTTCGTATGACTCAATACCCATAAAGTAGCTCTCAGTTCCGAAAAGGTTGGTGACCCCTGCTTTAAGCAATTATTTAATAAATGAGGAACTTAGTGTCAGTCAGTCAGTCATGGGACAGACACAGAGCTGTAGCCGAGCCCAAGTAGAACACTTTTTTAATTCATAACTTTATCGGTAATCGGGCAAATAAAACGCTGATACAGATAATCTGCAAACTGCCAACAAAAAAGTCCGATAACCAGCCGTCACTAATGAGCCCACACACACACACACACACACACACACCTGACCCTTCTTTATTCATAAGTGTTTTACCTAATGGAGCTTCCTGCCGTGCATGTCCGTGTCCTGTATCGAAAGTGAGCGTGGCGTGCTCGTCGCCATGGTCATCGATAGTACAGGAAGAGCAACCTGCGAGCCTTTCCCGTGTCTGAGGGATCATCTGTTCCTATCAGACCCTGGCGCTCCCAGACAGACTGGTTAGGATGCAGGCTTGGGGGGGGGGAGGTGGTGGGGGTCACATGATACCAGATTAAGATTTTAAATGTGTGGTGATGTACTGCAGTTATTATTGGCTTCTTTCCAACTTCAAATGATGTCCTCGAAGGGACACATCGTCAACATCTGTTGGATCTAAAAAGACCATCTCTGTTTGTTCAGCTCACGTTATGTACCAAAGTTAAATACTCGTGTGCGATTTATATATTAAAATAATTCTGTCTATCGACACGCACACACACACACTAATAGAGACACAGACTCACACACTAACAGAGACACAGACTCACACACACACACTAACAGAGACACAGACTCACACACACACACTAACAGACACCGACTCTCACACACACTAACAGACACAGACTCTCACACACACACTAACAGAGACACAGACTCACACACACACACTAACAGACACCGACTCTCACACACACTAACAGACACCGACTCACACACACACTAACAGACACAGACTCACACACACACTAACAGAGACACAGACTCACACACACACACACACTAACAGACACAGACTCACACACACACTAACAGAGACACAGACTCACACACACACACACACACACTAACAGACACAGACTCACACACACACTAACAGACACAGACTCACACACACACTAACAGACACAGACTCACACACACACTAACAGACACAGACTCACACACACACACTAACAGACACAGACTCACACACACACTAACAGACACAGACTCACACACACACTAACAGACACAGACTCACACACACACACACACACACACACACACACACACACACACACACACACACTAACAGACACAGACTCACACACACAACAGAGACACAGACTCACACACACACTAACAGACACAGACTCACACACACACACAGACACAGACTCACACACACACACACTAACAGACACAGACTCACACACACACTAACAGACACAGACTCACACACACACACACACAGAGACACAGACTCACACACACACACACACACACACACTAACAGACACAGACTCACACACACAACAGAGACACAGACTCACACACACACTAACAGACACAGACTCACACACACTAACAGAGACACAGACTCACACACACACTAACAGAGACAGACTCACACACACACTAACAGAGACACAGACTCACACACACTAACAGAGACACAGACTCACACACACTAACAGAGACACAGACTCACACACACTAACAGAGACACAGACTCTCACACACTAACAGAGACAGACTCTCACACACACACTAACAGAGAGACAGACTCACACACACACTAACAGAGACACACACACACACTAACAGAGACAGACTCACACACACACACACACTAACAGACACAGACTCACACACACACTAACAGAGAGACAGACTCACACACACACTAACAGAGACACAGACTCACACACACACACACACTAACAGAGACACACACACACACTAACAGACACAGACTCACACACACACTAACAGAGACACAGACTCACACACACTAACAGAGACACAGACTCACACACACTAACAGAGACACAGACTCACACACACTAACAGAGACACAGACTCACACACACACTAACAGAGACACAGACTCACACACACACTAACAGAGACACAGACTCACACACACACTAACAGAGACACACACACACACTAACAGAGACACAGACTCACACACACACTAACAGAGACACAGACTCACACACACACTAACAGAGACACAGACACACACACACACACACACACACTAACAGAGACACACACACACATACACTAACAGAGACACAGACTCACACACACACACACACATACACTAACAGAGACACAGACTCACACACACACACACATACACTAACAGAGACACAGACTCACTCACACACTAACAGAGACACAGACACACACACACACACACTAACAGAGACACACACACACATACACTAACAGAGACACAGACTCACACACACACACACACACACTAACAGAGACACAGACTCACACACACACACACACACACTAACAGAGACACAGACTCACACACACACACACACACACACTAACAGAGACACAGACTCACACACACACACACACTAGGGCTGTCAAAATCGCTTAAAAATGACGTTTGAATATTCCCTCTAAAAAAACAACGAATATTCGAACATCTGGTGGCGCGTGACGTCAAAATGATGCGATATCCGGCCGAGTCGAGGTTGCACACGGCTCTTTTTTTAAAGTTCGCCGACAACAGGACTCTCAGAGTGACTGCAGGTCTCTCCGGTAAACTCACCGGGTTAAGATGAGTTCTGTTACGGTGAATGAAAGGCTCGATCCCACCAAGTAGCTCAGTGAATCACATCGAAGCATCGACGGCAACGCTGCTGCCAGTTCTGCCGTTGTTTACCTTTTTCTTCTTCTTCTGGTCCGTAGAAAGGGCAGCGTCGGTAGCCTTTGCTCATTAGCGCCACCGCTGTTCAGGAGAAGACTGACATGCACGCACACAGACACACACACAGAGACTTGCACAGAAACACACAGACACACACAAACACAGGCACTGAGACACAAACACACAGTGACACACACAAATCAATCAGTGATTGATGTAAAATGACATAGTTGGTACCGATGGATTCTTCAGGTCTTATAGATTAATTTGATACAGACAGAGATTGATTCTGGACTTATTGGATTGTTCAATTACCAGATGTTAGATGTGTTACTGGTTCCTGTGTAGCCAGATGTTAGATGTGTAACTGGTTCGTGTGTTTCCCGCCAGGTGTCTGCGCTGGACCAGGAGCTGATTGAAGTTGATCCCGACACCAAGGAGATGCTGAAGTTGCTGGTACGTCTCAACATTTCTTTCACGTAAATAACCAGGACTTTTAGCGTGTATAGAGCCAGCATATCTCCACCAGACTCCATGTAAATAATCAGGACTTTTAGCGTGTATAGAGCCAGCATACCAGACGCCATGTAAATGTAGACCTTTTTTGTAGCCAACCTTGAGTTAGCCTGGTTATGTTTTTTTTTTTTTTTTTTAGTGGTGCACGATATATCGGCCGCCGTTATGGTATTTTATTTTTTTTATTTTTTAACACATTCGGTTATATAATTATAAAAAAAAAATTTGATCATATTTTGCACACAGATAAAAGTGCCCAATATCAGTCATTTCACTTATAGGATTTAGTCGACTAATCGATTAGTTGATTTAATTGACAGAGCTGTGAGCTTTGAGAGGTGGTTAAGACTAGAAAAGCACAATATAAATGTAGTTAATTAACCATCTGTAAAACTGAGTTTCTCCACAATTAATCCTGCAAAAGCACCACTTTAAATCTTGTGTTTACCATAAATGTGCTCAGAAGTTTCTTGGAAATTACGCATAAATAAGCATAAAAATGACTAATGGACTAAAGAAATCTTAGTCGACTAAGACCAAAACGACCGATAAGAGGTGGCAGCCCTACTCATTTCACATCGGTGCATCACTAGATTTGTATGACGTATTTGTATTTATTTTGGCCATTCTTTGTTAAGCTGTTAAATGTAGCGTAGTGTGTTCCTCCGTCCTGTGTCTGTCTGTAACGTCTGCACGTGTCCTGTATCGAAAGTGAGCGTGGCGTGCTCGTCGCCATGGTCATCGATAGTACAGGAAGAGCAACCTGCGAGCCTTTCCCGTGTTTGAAGGATCATCTGTTCCTATCAGACCCTGGCGCTCCCAGACAGACTGGTTAGGATGCAGGCTTGGGGGGGAGGAGGTGGTGGGGGTCACATGATACCAGATTAAGATTTTAAATGTGTGGTGATGTACTGCAGTTATTATTGGCTTCTTTCCAACTTCAAATGATGTCCTCGAAGGGACACATCGTCAACATCTGTTGGATCTAAAAAGACCATCTCTGTTTGTTCAGCTCACGTTATGTACCAAAACACACACACAGACACACATGCGCACAGAGACACGCACACCGAGACACACACGTGCACACACAGACACACGTGCACACCCAGACACACACGTGCACACCCAGACACACACGTGCACACCCAGACACACACGTGCACACCCAGACACACACGTGCACACCCACACACACGTGCACACAGAGACACAGACACACACACACATGCACAGACACACACATGCACAGACACACATGCGCACACAGACACACATGCATGCGCACACAGACACACATGCATGCACACACAGACACACGTGCGCACACACCGACACATGTGCACACACCGACACACGTGCACACACAGACACACGTGCACACCCAGACACACACGTGCACACACCGACACATGTGCACACACCGACACACATGCACACAGAGACACAGACACACACACATGCACAGACACACACATGCACAGACACACACATGCACAGACACACACATGCACAGACACACACATGCACAGACACACATGCACACAGAGACAGACACACACACATGCACAGACACACACATGCACAGACACACACATGCGCACACAGACACGCATGCACGCACGCACGCACACACAGACACACACGCGCACACAAAGACACACATGCACAGACACACAGAGACGCACCCGCACAGACAGACGCACACAGAGACACATATGCGCGCATGCAGACACACACAGACACGTGCACACAGAACACACACACACACACACACACACACACACACACACACAGTCAAAATAAAGTGGAGTGTGTGAGTCTGGTGCTCACTCACTCTCAGACCGACTTTTCCTCCTAAAATCAGCTGTTTGAACATGGTAGTCTGGTGTAGAGGTCTGAGACGTGTCTCTTGTTGTCCCTCTTCTGTCCAGGACTTCGGCGGTCTGTCCAACCTGCAGGTGACCCAGCCCACCGTCGGCATGAACTTCAAGCAGCCCCGAGGAGTCTAGGCGTCTGTAAAGTATCTTACTAATAAAAACCCTTTGGGACAAAACCCCTCTGCTGTGCACGCCTGCTCATTTGTGGACTCCACTGGTGTTCAGTTCTCTTTTTATTATTGTAGATTTGGAGAAAGAAGGGAGGTTTTTCTTTTGGCATAAACTGTTGGTTTTATTTGTGATTTTGGTTGTTTTATTGAAGCCCATTTCGTCTCCGTGATTAAGGAATAACTCGGGAGAAGCAGGGCTCTCCTCCTGTTGTAGGGTTTATATTTTTACATATGTTTAGTTGCACATATGGTGATAATAATGATTAGGTGCAGGTGGACTTCTCTAACTTTTGGCTCTAAGCTTTTTTTATTTATGTATTGTCTGCTTTAGATTTTCCAATGTTTCAGACACACATATGGTGATAATAATGCTACGAAATGATGTGAAAGACTCAAAACTACCATAAAGAGACGCTGAAATGACCCCAGAGACCCAAAACAACCCAAATACAAAGAACACAAATGACCAAAATTAGACTAACTTAACACTGAATCAAAACCCCACAAAGAGGCATTAAATGTATGTTGGAAATTGCAGTATTTTAAAAAGACAACGGTAACCTTTTCT
>NC_041338.1:37725450-37805450 GCF_004354835.1 Perca flavescens
TCTCTCTCTCTCTCTCTCTCTCTCTCTCTCTCTCTCTCTCTCTCTCTCTCTAACGCAGGATTTAATCAGTTTAATTGCTGATGTAAATTGCAGTGTTAGTGTCTTTTTTTGTGCATATTATCATTTTTTTTTTTTCAACAAATGATCAGAAATACATTGCAGTAAAATACTATCATTGTAAACAACTGTAGAATTAAATAAAATGCAGTAAGCAATCATTTGGAGCAAATCATGTCATCACTCAAATGTGCGTAAGAGTGCTTTTCAGTGTTGGTAGATTTGGTTCTTAGCTAAGAACAAATCCAAGTTAAGAAAACATTAGTGAATGTCAGAATCTTCCTAAAATGTGCGTAAGAAGGGTTTAAGAACACATTTCTCCGTAAGAACGGTTGGTGAATGAGGCCCATTATATCTAGATTTCATTCATAGTGTAGTCCTTATACAGCCGATCCAGCCGACCCCCATCTGGGAGGTTTGGGTCACTCTTCTTTTTAACCTTTGGGTTGTCTTGCTGGCTCAAAATAGGAAATTGACACTTTTTCTGATATTTTTATACTTTTTTTTTTTTTTTCAATGTTTAGGTCCCGTTTTTTTTGCCTTTTTTTCAATGTTTAGGTCCAGTTTTCTCCTTTTTTTCATTGTTTAGGTCCAGTTTTTTTACTTTTATTCAAGATTTTGGTCAAAACATAGAATGCTTTGCTTTAATGATGACAGTCCAGTTTAGTTTTAGCGTTAGCAGCTAGCACCTAGCCTAATGTGCTCCAGGCTGCCTCCCCCAACTCTCCTTCAGACCCATTTCTGTGTGCCAGGACCTCCTGATTTACACACGAAGCTCTGATTAAAACACATGAAATGTACCAAACTCAGACAGTAACGTAAAAAAACCTTCCCCCCGTCTAGAATGTCATTTCATATATCCATCTGGGGACCCCTCCCACTGCACTGAAGGATCTGAATACTTCCTCCATCACTGACAGGCATCATCAGTAAGACAGCGCCATCTACTGCTCAGCCACAGCTCTGCTTAAATACAGGATATACACAGTACAGGCCAAAAGTTTGGACACACCTTCTCATTCAATGCGTTTCCTTTTTATTTTCATGACTATTTACATTGTAGATTCTCGCTGAAGGCATCAAAACTATGAATGAACACATATGGAATTATGTACTTAACAAAAAAGTGTGAAATAACTGAAAACATGTCTTATATTTTAGATTCTTCAAAGTAGCCACCCTTTGCTTTTTTATTAATAAGGGAAATAATTCCACTAATGAACCCTGACAAAGCACACCTGTGAAGGTAAAACCATTTCAGGTGACTACCTCATGAAGCTCATTGAGAGAACACCAAGGGTTTGCAGAGTTATCAAAAAAAGCAAAGGGTGGCTACTTTGAAGAATCTAAAATATAAGACATGTTTTCAGTTATTTCACACTTTTTTGTTAAGTACATAATTCCATATGTGTTCATTCATAGTTTTGATGCCTTCAGTGAGAATCTACGATGTAAATAGTCATGAAAATAAAATGGAAACACATTCATCAAATTCTTTCTGAATCACGAACAAAGGACTTAAAGTTTGCCGTTATGATTTAGAATAGATATTTATTGTCGTTGTTTTAGGACAAAGAAACACAGTTCAGCGGCTCTTCAGAACTGACAATATAAATGACAAAATATGTAAATATCCAGATAAATAAAAGGGTCAGAATCAAACGGATTCACAATCAGTTTATTGAAAGCCAATGCATCATTCAGAAGTCATTACATACATAACTCAATCCAGTTTTTTTTCAATATTTTTGTCCATTGTTTTTAACTTTTTTCAATGTTTTTTTTTACTTTTTTTTCAGTGTTTAGGTCCTGTTTTTTGACTTTTTTTCAATGTTTTTGTCCAATTTTGTCTACCCATGTGTGTATACGTGTGTCAAAGCGCCCTTCATTTCAATGTCTGTTTGTTTTCACACTAAAACTCTTCACTATATTTTGCAGTTGAAATGAAATGACGGGAAAATCCTCGGTTGGTTCTCAGCGTGGTTCCACCTCCATTCTCCTCTTCTCCTTCCTGTCAGCCTGCAGCCTGTCTGAGCCTCCTCAGCACCTCCTCCTCCTCACTCCTTCCTGTCAGCCTGCAGCCTGTCTGAGCCTCCTCAGCACCTCCTCATCTCCTCCTCCCTCCTTCCTGTCAGCCTGCAGCCTGTCTGAGCCTCCTCAGCACCTCCTCATCTCCTCCCCCCTCCTTCCTGTCAGCCTGCAGCCTGTCTGAGCCTCCTCAGCACCTCCTCATCTCCTCCCCCCTCCTTCCTGTCAGCCTGCAGCCTGTCTGAGCCTCCTCAGCACCTCCTCATCTCCTCCCCCTCCTTCCTGTCAGCCTGCAGCCTGTCTGAGCCTCCTCAGCACCTCCTCCTCCTCACTCCTTCCTGTCAGCCTGCAGCCTGTCTGAGCCTCCTCAGCCCCTCCTCATCTCCTCCCCCCTCCTTCCTGTCAGCCTGCAGCCTGTCTGAGCCTCCTCAGCACCTCCTCATCTCCTCCTCCCTCCTTCCTGTCAGCCTTCAGCCTGTCTGAGCCTCCTCAGCACCTCCTCCGGACTGAGAGAAGAGTCCACTCGGATCAGTTTGTCTCTGGACCTGGAGCCCTGCAGGAGGCAGGAGAGAGGAGGTCAAACAAGGCACGATAAATACTATTAATACAACATGGCTCGGCTGAATTCTGACCCCTCAGTCACACTAGCTACAAGAGACAGAGAGACAGGCTACCGTTCATTTTCAACAGGACAAGAAGTCTAGTTTATGCAAATGCTGAGCGATGGGACAAAGCGACAGCCAATCAGAGTGAAGGCAGCGTGACGTAGGTCAGTGGCTGGAGAAGAAAATAATTCAAGATGGCAGAAAACGCTTCAGGACATCGTTATTTCTGTACATATCTGATACGTTTGGCCATTTATCTCATACATTTTGTTACTTTTATCGAGAAATACAGAACAGGCCAAAAGTTTGGACCCACCTTCTCATTCAATGTGTTTCCTTTTTATTTTCATGACTATTTACATTGTAGATTCTCACTGAAGGCATCAAAACTATGAATGAACACATATGGAATTATGTACTTAACAAAAAAGTGTGAAATAACTGAAAACATGTCTTATATTTTAGATTCTTCAAAGTAGCCACCCTTTGCTTTTTTATTAATAAGGGAAATAATTCCACTAATTAACCCTGACAAAGCACACCTGTGAAGGTAAAACCATTTCAGGTGACTACCTCATGAAGCTCATTGAGAGAACACCAAGGGTTTGCAGAGTTATCAAAAAAAAAAAGCAAAGGGTGACTACTTTGAAGAATCTAAAATATAAGACATGTTTTCAGTTATTTCACACTTTTTTGTTAAGTTCATAATTCCATATGTGTTCATTCATAGTTTTGATGCCTTCAGTGAGAATCTACAATGTAAATAGTCATGAAAATAAAGAAACCCATTGAATGAGAAGGTGTGTCCTAACTTTTGGCCTGTACTGTAAATACTTTTAAATCCAAAAACATCGTTCTTGTGACTTAACGATACCTCTGCAGTAACTTTTAAGACGTGCTTGAAGGTAGCACCGGAGGATTTCGGTTTACTGTTGCCAAGCGACCAGGAGTAGGCTATAGGTACGCACCAGGTGCGCCCATCAAGCGAGTGCCTGTCGCTCTCTTTTGATGCTAATGTGACTGTGGGGTGATCTTTATATACGCTCTACGGTCACTTCAGCCGTAATAATACTAGGGATCCAGGATTGTAGGTCTGTCCTCGACTAAAGAACTTCTTAGTCGACTAACACTTGTAGGATTTAGTCGACTAATCGATTAGTTGATTTAATTGACAGAGCTGTGCGCTTTGAGAGGTGGTTAAGACTAGAAAAGCACAATATAAATGTAGTTAATTAACCATCTGTAAAAACTGAGTTTCTCCACAATTAATCCTGCAAAAGCACCACTTTAAATCTTGTGTTTACCATAAATGTGCTCAGAAGTTTCTTGGAAATGAGTAATTAAGCATGAATAAGCATAAAAAATGACTAATCGACTAAAGAAATCTTAGTCGACTGAGACCAAAACGACTGATTAGTCGACTAAGAGGTGGTAGCCCTACAGGATTGGGCTTCTGATTGGGCTGAATTTTAGGCTTTTCGACTGGGTTGGGTTTCTGCAGAACCTTAGAATTTCTTCCCAGTGAACTGAACCCTACGCTTGCACTACGCGCGCTATGCTGGTCACCGTAAGAAGGCCATTCAAGTCCAGCTACATGTTCAATCTGTTCAATGCTGATTGGTCTGGTGGTGGCGAGGACCCTGAACTATACACAACATGGCCGCTGTTACAACATCTGGTCTGAAACATCTGGAAGAATACGAGTTGTGCACGAAGGAATCTCCAGACAGCAGCCAGAATGCAGCAACTTCAGGTACAGCAAAGGAAGGACAGTCCCTGTTTACTTCATTCATGAGTTTACTGGGTTCATGGACTGAGGATGGGAGGAGGAGGCAGCACAATCTCAACCAGGGGGTTCAGGATTCAGACCAACCCCCAAAATCTGGATTTGGTGCATCCCCTAATAATAATTAAAGACATTCGCACCATAACTTGATGCAGAAATGGCATAAATTGTTGTGTACAAACTCGCCAGAATGCCTTTAAATGAAGTGTTTGACGCTCAAATGTTTCTGTAGGACCTCCCCGAGATATAATGTCCCCCCCTTCTTGCCAAAAGTTGTCTCCTGCCAGTCCTTCCCGAAAAATGCGGAGTTTTTTTGTGATTGTTGCGGGGCAAAAATCCTTGATTATGTGGCACGTTTTCTTAAAAAATGCGATGGAAAATGCTCTATATGATATTCATGCAATTTTATCCGATGAAATTGCGAAAACTGCAGTTTGATGAAAAGGAGAGAAAAATGCGATCTCCCCCCAAACACCCTGCTTTTCGATAATGTTCATGTCACGTAATTACATCACTTCATAATGTTCCCATGGCAACAGGGGAAACTGGCTGCTCTTGTGTGAAGTAAACGCAACATTTTTCAACTTTCTGCTGAGATATATTATCGGACTTTTTTGCAACCAAAATGAGGGGATTATGACATCATGCCAGCCCCGCATATTTTGCGCGGAATTCGGCAATTTACTAGGGCTGCTCCCTCTTAGTGGATTAGTCGACTAATCGGTGGTTCTGGTCTTAGTCAGCTTAGATCTCTTTAGTCCATTAGTCATGTCTGATGCTGTTTTTCATGCTGAATGACTTATTTCCAAGAAACGTACGAGCACATCTCTGGTAAACACAAGAATTAAGGGTTGACATTTTACCTAACAGATATCACCGTGAAACCTACTTGGATTACTTTCATTAAGGCAGTTATTTGTTGTATTAAAACGTTTTCTGAAATGTTGTGTTTAAATATGCAAAGGAGGCGTAATCTTATTCAATATATGCATCCTTTAGCATGACTCTTTGTGGAGAAACTCAGATTTACAGATCTGTCGATTAAATCAACTAAGCCCTACAAATTATGCGGCGAAAGTGCGGTGTATTTGGAAAAATGCGGATTTTGGCTGATTATGCGTTGAATTATGCGATGGCATAATCACATTTTTCTGGAGGGACAGGAAGTGGATGTGACTGAATGAAAGTATTAGTAGGGAACCTTGTCAAGAGATATGTGACTTTTCTTGAGCTCCAGGACTTGAGCCAGGAAGCGGACGAGCTCCGTGTTCGCCTCTCCGTCTGTCGGAGGCGCCGCGATGGCGACTCCCACCGCCTCTGCAGAAACCTCTGCAACAGAAGACGAAGAGGAGGAGGAGGAGGAGGAGGAGGAGGAGATGGTAAAGGCATCTTCCAGTTGATCATAACAACAGTCTGGTCATTACAAACGGTGTGATGGTGACCTGGGGCTAGGGCTGCAAAAGGAATCGCAATTTTAATCAAAATCGCAATATGTGTTCTAACAACAGAGTGAAAAAAATGGTAATTTCCCCACTAGGGATCAATAAAATGCATAAATTATTATTATTATTATTATTATTATTATTATAATAGAGAGATGGGGAATCGAGTCTGAGACTCGGACTCAAGTTGCACTTAAGTTGCACAAACAGCTGACTTCAGACTTGACTTGGACTCGAGCTTAGAGACTTGTTAAACAACCTGTTTTCATGCAGTTATTTATTTTTAAATCTAAATTCACTCATGTTTTATTGGCGCATATACGTTGGGAAACGTGCGACAAGCTGCATGTCCCCTGTCCCTCAAACTCTGAACACTGAAGAATGTAATGCATGATGAGGTCGGGCTTTACAACCGGCTAGTAACGCAGACAAACACGTGTTCTTTGGTGCAGATACCAGAGATACAGGACATGCTATGATACTGGACTGTATGGATGGAGATACAGGACATGCTATGATACATGTTCTGACCTCTCTAAAGTAAATTAAGAAAGAGTTTGGTTTTTAACATAATTGTGTGTACAGCACCGCCCCCTTTTGGCCAACCGGCAACAGTAGTTTTAGTTTAAGTTTCACTTCAGTTGTAAATTTCCATCAGATGTTAATTGAGTGTGCTGCAGAGCAGGGTGCTAGTGTTGTTTTCTCCTGCTGCATTATTTCTTCTCACATTGTTGCCTTGGATACTATTTGTCCGTAAGTACTGTACATGTTACTAAACATTTTTTAAAAGTAATTGCACTTGGCTTATCTTTGGTTTATTGGAGTTTTCTAATGTCAAATCACTAAATTGATAGTTAACATGGCTACGATGTTTGGCTATCTGTATTAGTTTAATCTCATTTCTGTTTGTCTTTTGCTCTTTGTTACAGTTTTACAGTATAATGAGGAAAGTAAAGTTTCTTCATTGAACCTCAAGAAAAGTTATGCCTTGTGTCTTTTTTGGAGAACTTTACACTGTTAGCTAACTGTCGAGTTTTGAAGAAGCAACTCATTACAAGGACAGTATAATACTGGACTGTATAGATGGAGATACAGGACATGCTATGAATTCACAAGATTGAACAATACAGTGCTAGGGACAGATCAGATGGACAGAGACTTAAGACTTGACTTGGACTTCCAAAAAATGACTTGTGAACTAGGTCTGTCCTCGACTTAAGAACTTCTTAGTCGACTAACACTTGTAGGATTTAGTCGACTAATCGATTAGTTGATTTAATTGACAGAGCTGTGCTCTTTGAGAGGTGGTTAAGACTAGAAAAGCACAATATAAATGTAGTTAATTAACCATCTGTAAAACTGAGTTTCTCCACAATTAATCCTGCAAAAGCACCACTTTAAATCTTGTGTTTACCAGAAATGTTTCTTGGAAATGAGTAATCAAGCATGAATAAGCATAAAAAATGACTAATCGACTAAAGAAATCTTAGTCGACTGAGACCAAAATGACGGTGGCAGCCCTATTGTGAACATCTCTGGTATTATCTGGACTAGTTGATATGTTGGAGCAGCCCTACCTGGTATTATCTGGACTAGTTGATATGTTGGAGCAGCCCTACCTGGTATTATCTGGACTAGTTGATATGTTGGAGCAGCCCTACCTGGTATTATCTGGACTAGTTGATATGTTGGAGCAGCCCTACCTGGTATTATCTGGACTAGTTGATATGTTGGAGCAGCCCTACCTGGTATTATCTGGACTAGTTGATATGTTGGAGCAGCCCTACCTGGTATTATCTGGACTAGTTGATATGTTGGAGCAGCCCTACCTGGTATTATCTGGACTAGTTGATATGTTGGAGCAGCCCTACCTGGTATTATCTGGACTAGTTGATATGTTGGAGCAGCCCTACCTGGTATTATCTGGACTAGTTGATATGTTGGAGCAGCCCTACCTGGTATTATCTGGACTAGTTGATATGTTGGAGCAGCCCTACCTGGTATTATCTGGACTAGTTGATATGTTGGAGCAGCCCTACCTGGTATTATCTGGACTAGTTGATATGTTGGAGCAGCCCTACCTGGTATTATCTGGACTAGTTGATATGTTGGAGCAGCCCTACCTGGTATTATCTGGACTAGTTGATATGTTGGAGCAGCCCTACCTGGTATTATCTGGACTAGTTGATATGTTGGAGCAGCCCTACCTGGTATTATCTGGACTAGTTGATATGTTGGAGCAGCCCTACCTGGTATTATCTGGACTAGTTGATATGTTGGAGCAGCCCTACCTGGTATTATCTGGACTAGTTGATATGTTGGAGCAGCCCTACCTGGTATTATCTGGACTAGTTGATATGTTGGAGCAGCCCTACCTGGTATTATCTGGACTAGTTGATATGTTGGAGCAGCCCTACCTGGTATTATCTGGACTAGTTGATATGTTGGAGCAGCCCTACCTGGTATTATCTGGACTAGTTGATATGTTGGAGCAGCCCTACCTGGTATTATCTGGACTAGTTGATATGTTGGAGCAGCCCTACCTGGTATTATCTGGACTAGTTGATATGTTGGAGCAGCCCTACCTGGTATTATCTGGACTAGTTGATATGTTGGAGCAGCCCTACCTGGTATTATCTGGACTAGTTGATATGTTGGAGCAGCCCTACCTGGTATTATCTGGACTAGTTGATATGTTGGAGCAGCCCTTACCTGGTATTATCTGGACTAGTTGATATGTTGGAGCAGCCCTACCTGGTATTATCTGGACTAGTTGATATGTTGGAGCAGCCCTACCTGGTATTATCTGGACTAGTTGATATGTTGGAGCAGCCTTACCTGTGATGGCGCTGTGTTTGGAGCCGGGCTTGGCGTGCACCGTTACCGTGACAGCTCCGCTTTTGTCTCGAGCCACCGGACCAGAAGCTTCCGCCTGCGCTGCTCCGCCGGCGGCCGGCTGCCCTTTGACCTGCTGCAACACCATGGAGAGTAACTAAGTACATGTACTCCAGTACTGTACTTAAGTACCAAATGTTGAGGTACTTGTACTTTACTTGAGTCTTTTCTTTTCATGTCACTTTCTACTTCTACTCCGCTACATTCATCTGATACAGCTTTAGTTACTAGTTACTTTAGTTACTCCGCTACATTCATCTGTTCCAGCTTTAGTTACTAGTTACTTTAGTTACTCCGCTACATTCATCTGTTCCAGCTTTAGTTACTAGTTACTTTAGTTACTCCGCTACATTCACCTGTTCCAGCTTTAGTTACTAGTTACTTTAGTTACTCCGCTACATTCATCTGTTCCAGCTTTAGTTACTAGTTACTTTAGTTACTCCGCTACATTCATCTGTTCCAGCTTTAGTTACTAGTTACTTTAGTTACTCCGCTACATTCATCTGTTCCAGCTTTAGTTACTAGTTACTTTAGTTACTCCGCTACATTCACCTGTTACAGCTTTAGTTACTAGTTACTTTAGTTACTCCGCTACATTCATCTGTTCCAGCTTTAGTTACTAGTTACTTTAGTTACTCCGCTACATTCATCTGTTCCAGCTTTAGTTACTAGTTACTTTAGTTACTCCGCTACATTCACCTGTTCCAGCTTTAGTTACTAGTTACTTTAGTTACTCCGCTACATTCATCTGTTACAGCTTTAGTTACTAGTTACTTTAGTTACTCCGCTACATTCATCTGTTACAGCTTTAGTTACTAGTTACTTTAGTTACTCCGCTACATTCATCTGTTACAGCTTTAGTTACTAGTTACTTTAGTTACTCCGCTACATTCACCTGTTACAGCTTTAGTTACTAGTTACTTTAGTTACTCCACTACATTCATCTGTTACAGCTTTAGTTACTAGTTACTTTAGTTACTCCGCTACATTCATCTGTTCCAGCTTTAGTTACTAGTTACTTTAGTTACTCCGCTACATTCATCTGTTCCAGCTTTAGTTACTAGTTACTTTAGTTACTCCGCTACATTCACCTGTTCCAGCTTTAGTTACTAGTTACTTTAGTTACTCCGCTACATTCATCTGTTACAGCTTTAGTTACTAGTTACTTTAGTTACTCCGCTACATTCACCTGTTCCAGCTTTAGTTACTAGTTACTTTAGTTACTCCGCTACATTCATCTGTTCCAGCTTTAGTTACTAGTTACTTTAGTTACTCCGCTACATTCATCTGTTCCAGCTTTAGTTACTAGTTACTTTAGTTACTCCGCTACATTCATCTGTTCCAGCTTTAGTTACTAGTTACTTTAGTTACTCCGCTACATTCACCTGTTCCAGCTTTAGTTACTAGTTACTTTAGTTACTCCACTACATTCATCTGTTACAGCTTTAGTTACTAGTTACTTTAGTTACTCCGCTACATTCATCTGTTACAGCTTTAGTTACTAGTTACTTTAGTTACTCCGCTACATTCATCTGTTACAGCTTTAGTTACTAGTTACTTTAGTTACTCCGCTACATTCACCTGTTCCAGCTTTAGTTACTAGTTACTTTAGTTACTCCGCTACATTCACCTGTTCCAGCTTTAGTTACTAGTTACTTTAGTTACTCCGCTACATTCACCTGTTACAGCTTTAGTTACTAGTTACTTTAGTTACTCCGCTACATTCACCTGTTCCAGCTTTAGTTACTTTAGTTACTCCGCTACATTCATCTGTTCCAGCTTTAGTTACTAGTTACTTTAGTTACTCCGCTACATTCATCTGTTACAGCTTTAGTTACTAGTTACTTTAGTTACTCCGCTACATTCATCTGTTACAGCTTTAGTTACTAGTTACTTTAGTTACTCCGCTACATTCATCTGTTACAGCTTTAGTTACTAGTTACTTTAGTTACTCCGCTACATTCACCTGTTCCAGCTTTAGTTACTAGTTACTTTAGTTACTCCGCTACATTCATCTGTTACAGCTTTAGTTACTAGTTACTTTAGTTACTCCGCTACATTCACCTGTTCCAGCTTTAGTTACTTTAGTTACTCCGCTACATTCATCTGTTACAGCTTTAGTTACTAGTTACTTTAGTTACTCCGCTACATTCACCTGTTCCAGCTTTAGTTACTTTAGTTACTCCGCTACATTCATCTGTTACAGCTTTAGTTACTAGTTACTTTAGTTACTCCGCTACATTCATCTGTTACAGCTTTAGTTACTAGTTACTTTAGTTACTCCGCTACATTCATCTGTTACAGCTTTAGTTACTAGTTACTTTAGTTACTCCGCTACATTCCTCTGTTACAGCTTTAGTTACTAGTTACTTTAGTTACTCCGCTACATTCACCTGTTCCAGCTTTAGTTACTAGTTACTTTAGTTACTCCGCTACATTCACCTGTTCCAGCTTTAGTTACTAGTTACTTTAGTTACTCCACTACATTCATCTGTTACAGCTTTAGTTACTAGTTACTTTAGTTACTCCGCTACATTCATCTGTTACAGCTTTAGTTACTAGTTACTTTAGTTACTCCGCTACATTCACCTGTTCCAGCTTTAGTTACTAGTTACTTTAGTTACTCCGCTACATTCACCTGTTCCAGCTTTAGTTACTAGTTACTTTAGTTACTCCGCTACATTCACCTGTTACAGCTTTAGTTACTAGTTACTTTAGTTACTCCGCTACATTCACCTGTTCCAGCTTTAGTTACTTTAGTTACTCCGCTACATTCATCTGTTACAGCTTTAGTTACTAGTTACTTTAGTTACTCCGCTACATTCATCTGTTACAGCTTTAGTTACTAGTTACTTTAGTTACTCCGCTACATTCCTCTGTTACAGCTTTAGTTACTAGTTACTTTAGTTACTCCGCTACATTCATCTGTTACAGCTTTAGTTACTAGTTACTTTAGTTACTCCGCTACATTCGTCTGTTACAGCTTTAGTTACTAGTTACTTTAGTTACTCCGCTACATTCGTCTGTTCCAGCTTTAGTTACTAGTTACTTTAGTTACTCCGCTACATTCCTCTGTTACAGCTTTAGTTACTAGTTACTTTAGTTACTCCGCTACATTCATCTGTTACAGCTTTAGTTACTAGTTACTTTAAACACACAACTGTCTGTCTGTGTGTGTGTGTGTGTGTGTGTGTGTGTGTGTGTGTGTGTGTGTGTGTGTGTGTCTGTGTCTGTGTGTGCCTCTGTGTCTGTGTGTGTGTAGACCATTAAACACACAACTGTTTGGATCCGTAGTAACGTTTTCACTGCAGGACTTTAACTTGTACCAGAGTATTATAACAGTGTGGTATTAGTACTTTTACTGCAGTAAATACTTCTTCCAGCGCTGATGGAGAGTTAGTTATATTTTGAGTCTGAGGGAAGTACATTTCCAGAATATGGTATTAGTATTTTTACAGTATGTAGGTAAAACAACTGAGTAAGGTTACTTCCCCTCTGAATATATATTCCTCTGAGATGTAGCTGGAGGATTTAACGTTACAAATACACAGTAAAGTTGCAGATTAACGAAGTATTTAAACCTCCGTCAGTCCTCTTGTTTACAAAAACTTTTTATATCAGAACTATGACAAAAGAACGTTGAAAAAAAGTGAAAAATGTTTGAAAAAGCTACAAAAGATTTTTTATTTTATTTTTAAACGCTGAAAAAAAGTGACCAAAGAAAATCGGAAAAAGCGACAAAAGAAATGATCAAAAACATCGCCAAAGGTGACAAAAAAATTGTAAAAAAGTGAGAAAAAAAAAACATCATTAAAAAACGCAAACATTTTTTGAATTAAATCGACAAAAACGTTGAGAAAAGTGTAGAAAAAGAACAACAAAATGTTGAAATTTCGACCCAGAAAAACACAAAGTTAGTATCCTACTGTGTAAATGGACTTAAATTAATGTACATAATAACTCTCTAATAACTCACCGCTTTCTGTTTTTTGGGCATTTCTCCGTTTCTGTTTCTGGAGAGACTTCTTCTTATTTCCCGCTGAGCACCGGGAAGAGGAGGCAGTCTGCCCCGAGAGAGACCGGTTAACAGAAGCTGAGCACCGGGCAGAGGAGGCAGTCTGGCCCGGGAGAGACCGGTTAACAGACGCTGAGCACCGGGCAGAGGAGGCAGTCTGGCCCGGGAGAGACCGATTAACAGACGCTGAGCACCGGGCAGAGGAGGCAGTCTGGCCCGGGAGAGACCGATTAACAGACGCTGAGCACCGGGCAAAGGAGGCAGTCTGGCCCGGGAGAGACCGGTTAACGGACGCTGAGCACCGGAGCGAGGTCGGATAAACGGTTCAACGGTTTTAAACGGTTTAACGTTGACTGAAAAGATTTATTTAACCTTAAAAACATCCAAATAGTTAAACTTGACGGGAAAAACATCCACCTGATTCCTGTTAGCTGTTAGCTTCGGCAGGGCGCAGAACTGCTAACAATGTAAACATCAAGACTTCCGCTTTTCAGAATAATTTACTTCCGGTACTTTTCATAATAAAAGCCCCAATGACAATCATGCCCGCAAAGTTTTTTTAAATACTTTATTGCAATGTTCTTTCACCCTCTTCTAGATAACCTGTAACATCTGAGTCCATTGCGCATTTTCTTTTAGTTTTTAAACATGTAAATGTAAATTAAAAGCTGCAAAACTCAATCAAAACACAACAAGACAAACAGAACCTGCAACTTTTGTTTTTTTTAAGATTATTTTTTGGGGCTTTTTCCACCTTTTATTGACAGGACAGGTAGGTGAGAAAGGGGAGAGAGAGAGATGGGGGAGAAGACATGCAGGAAATCATCACAGGTCGGACTCGAACCCTAGACCTCTGCATCAAGGCATAAACCTCCAAGTATATGTGCGCCTGCTCCACCCACTGAACCAACCCGGCCACCCTGCAATGTTTTTTAATGGTAATTTTGTCCCTGATTCTGATTCGTTTTTTACAGTATATATAAATGGACCAATAGACCCCGTGTCTCTGGAGACCAGTGAAGGGTATTAGAAGCACTTTTCCGGGGAGCTCTTGCTTTACTGCGCAGCCTCCAACTGAGAGAGACAACGTAGATGTGACGTGAGCAACATGTCTGAAAGTGTGAAGTCTTCTGGTAGCTGTGCCGAGAGAAATCTCAATCATTCCCAATCTTACAGAGACGGAGAGTGTAGGTATATGTAAGGTGATAACATAGACACAGGCTAATTACTGATCACTAACATGCTAGTTAACATCAGTAATTACTGATCACTAACATGCTAGTTAACATTAGTAATTACTGATCACTAACATGCTAGTTAACATCAGTAATTACTGATCACTAACATGCTAGTTAACATTAGTGATTACTGATCACTAACATGCTGGTTAACATTAGTAATTACTGATCACTAACATGCTAGTTAACATTAGTAATTACTGATCACTAACATGCTAGTTAACATTAGTAATTACTGATCACTAACATGCTAGTTAACATTAGTAATTAAACCTAAACAGCTAATGGAAGTCCAAACTGCCTGTGAGCTTCTCCTGTACTATACGGTAATTCCTCTACTGTGTGACAGTAAGTCTCGTGGTTATGACCCAATCGTTAGCCTATTGTTATAAAAGCGTCTGCTACGGAGCCATAACGTGAGCTACAAGGTAATGGAGCCTTTTATACATTGTCGTGTTTCTTTAGAAATAAACAACGGACGAATAGAGTCTTTAAACGCTTCAGATGTAAAGTTATTCTCTGTCAAAGTGACGTCAGAATGAATGGGAGTCAATGGGATTCTAACGGGAGGTGATGGCTAGGTAGCATCAAAATGGCGCCATAGGAGAGTTTGAGTTCTGAAGCGAAGTACCCTGTTCTGCTGAGTCCCTCAGGTGGTCTGAGCAGGTTTGTTGTTCCCAGAACAAAGTGAGGCAGCATTTAGTTTTTCTGAGGAACAAACTCCCTGAAAACCTGAGATTGCTGAAGACATCGTAAACTGAAACTTTCTCATAAATTCGGTAGATCTTTTTACAACGGGGATTATCAAAACTGGGCTTTTTCAATGTTTTAGTTCCTATTCAATGTTTTTCCCGCTTTTGTCTGAGTTTTGTTTTCAACATTTTAGTTTATTTTTCCCAGTTTTTGTGGCCTTTTTCTGAGTTATGTGACCTTTTATTAAAAAAATATATATATATATATGGTTTAGCTGTAGTTTAAGTGTGTGTGGCAGCTGGGAGTGTCTGCAGGCGCGGACTGCCCTCCTCTCCAAAACCATCCCATTCATTAAAGCACGTTTACGGCCTGCAGACAGTCTGAGGGAGCCAGCCAGGCGCTTGCTGTACTCGTTTTACATGATCCCAGAGAATAAGTACCTGATCCCAGAGAATAAGTACCTGATCCCAGAGAATAAGTACCTGATCCCAGAGAATAAGTACCTGATCCCAGGGAATAAGTACCTGATCCCAGGGAATAAGTACCTGATCCCAGGGAATAAGTGGAGTAAGACACCTGAAAGGCTTCGATGGAGAGCAGCCAGAACCAGGAGGCAGAGGACGGCTCGTACCTGTGGTGAGAACGATTCAGAGGCTTTAGTTTGCTCCGTGCTTGTTTGCATCTGCTCTGGAGGCTGTTTTCCATGTCGTGAAGCATGCCATAAAACTGGAAGCAGTCCAGTCTTACATTCCTGCTGCTACGTTCGTGTCGGTGTTGGTGAGGGACAGGCTGAGACGTGGCAGAGACGCTGGGAACACAGAGGACCACTGCTGTTTTTAAGCCTTGTGTTGTTTTTCAAAGTTGTTTATATCAGAAATATTGGTTTCTTTGAACCAAAATGCCCAAATATAACATGGATGTACGCAGGGTTCAAAATTAGCACCGTTTACCAGCTAAATTCTGGTTAAATATGCAAGTGGTTGGTAGATTTGCATCACTCACCATCCAAAAAAAACCCCAATGGTAATGTATTGAGTGGCTGGTAATATTTGAACATTCACTAGCCATTTGGCTGGTAGACGAAAAAGTTAATTTTGAAGCCATGGTTCTTTTGCAGGTAAAATTAACGAATACTTTCATTTAATTTTTGAAAAACATGTTTCAAATGGTTTTAAAAACAATATCCTGACTAAACTTTGACATAAAGCAGTCTGTAATCCACTCAACATCCTTTGGTTTTACCTATTAGTCAAAATAATTAATAATTTCTGCCTTTTTAACTCAAAAAATTTGGTATAATGTCATATAAATTATGTTTATTGACGATGAGTTTAAAACAAAACATTGAAAGAAGTGACAAAAACGTTTTAAAAAGTGTCAATAGCATAAAAAAAGAGCCAAAAATGCTGAAAAAAGCACCAAAAATTCAATGTCACTTTTGACCTGGATAGACAACCAGTTCATGGTCAAAGGGAAGACAACACTAAATGTTAAAAAGTCTGACTATGTGCACTTTAAACCTCCTCACCTGGGCTGCAAGGGCATCACTTTGGGTTCAACATTTGGGGTGTTGGAGTTGAGATCTCTGCTTTTGAGCAAAAATTGAAATTTTGAATGTCAAACGCTTCATTTTCTGGATTCTGGTGAATATTTCTGCAAAAAATTGTGCCTTTTCTGCATCAATTTATGGTGGTTCTTTGCAGGTAAAATGAATGATTACTTTTATTGAATTTTTGAAAAACATGTTTAAATGGTTTTAAAAACAATATCCTGACTAAACTTTAACATAAAGCAGTCTGTAATCCACTCAACATCCTTTGATCTTACATATTAGTCAAAATAATTAACTTTTTAACTCAAAAATGGTATAATGTCATATAAAATAGGTTTACTGACCAAGAATTTAAAACAAAACATTGAAAAAAGTATCAAAAGCATTAAAAAAGAGCCAAAAATGCTGAAAAAAGAACCAGAAATTCAATGTCACTTTTGACCTGGATAGACAACCAGTTCATGGTCAAAGCGAAGACAACACTCATGTTAAAAAGTCTGACTGTGTGCACTTTAAACCTCCTCACCTGGGCTGCAAGGGCCTCACTTTGGGTTCAACATTTGGGGCATTGGAGTTGAGATCTCCACTTTTGAGCAAAAAGTTTAATTTTGAATGTCAAACGCTTCATTTTGTTGAATTTTTCTGCAACAATTTATGGTGCAAATGTCTTTATTTATGTAAAGGAAGTTCTAAAAGTTTTTTTGGGGGTGGGCTGCGCTGGCCAGTTTTATCGAGTAGAAACATCAATTCATTCCCCCATTTCAATTTGCAACTCAAAACACAGACTCTGGTACTGTAGTTCAGTCCTACCAGACTCTGGTATGCTAATACTGTATCTGAAGTCTCTTTTATATAGACCTTAGTGGTCCCCTAATACTGTATCTGAAGTCTCTTTTATATAGACCTTAGTGGTCCCCTAATACTGTATCTGAAGTCTCTTTTATATAGACCTTAGTGGTCCCTTAATACTGTATCTGAAGTCTCTTTTATATAGACCTTAGTGGTCCCCTAATACTGTATCTGAAGTCTCTTTTATATAGACCTTAGTGGTCCCCTAATACTGTATCTGAAGTCTCTTTTATATAGACCTTAGTGGTCCCCTAATACTGTATCTGAAGTCTCTTTTATATAGACCTTAGTGGTCCCCTAATACTGTATCTGAAGTCTCTTTTATATAGACCTTAGTGGTCCCCTAATACTGTATCTGAAGTCTCTTTTATATAGACCTTAGTGGTCCCCTAATACTGTATCTGAAGTCTCTTTTATATAGACCTTAGTGGTCCCTTAATACTGTATCTGAAGTCTCTTTTATATAGACCTTAGTGGTCCCTTAATACTGTATCTGAAGTCTCTTTTATACAGGCCTTAAAACTGCATCACAATTAATTTTGTTCTCTGAACCAGTTGTAATATTAATACGTTTACATGGTTCCATCCCTACTGTTGTTAGTTTTCAGTGGTTAAACGTGGGATAGTTGTGTACTAAAGGATTTATTTAAAGTTTATGAGTGAAATGTTTCTGTGTCTGCAGCTTCCAGAGAACTCCGTCTCTCAGACGCAAATGGAGGAAACGTTACGGTGGTCTGGACGGCAACAAACTGCTGGAGCCCAATAAAGACCCAGACATGAGAGGTATGTGTGTGTGTGTGTGTCTGTGTGTGTGACTCTGTTTGTGTGTGTGACTTTGTGTGTGTGTGTGTGTGTATGGGTGACTGTGTGTGTGTGTGTGTGTGAGAGTGAGTGAGACTGTTTCAGTGTGTGTGTGTGTGTGTGTGTGTGTGTGTGTGTGTGTGTGTGTGTGTGTCTCTGTGTGTGTGTGTGTGTGTGTGTGTGTGTGTGACTCTGTGTGAAAATATGCTGCGTGTCACTGGTCCATGAGTTGTGTCTAGTATTGTAGTATTTGTGTCCCTGTACTATTTTTCTCTATGTGGACATAAATAAATGGTTAAAATGTGTTTGTGTGTGTGTGTGACTCTGTGTGTGTATATGTGTGTGAATGCGTGCATGTGTGTGTATGACTCTGTGTGTGTGTGTGTGTGACTGTGTGTTTGTGACTGTATGTGTGTGTGTATGACTGTGTGTGTGACTGTGTGTATATGACTGTGTGTGTGTGTGTGTGTGTATATGACAGTGTGTGACTCTGTGTGTGTGTGTGACTGGTGTTTGTGCCTGTGTGTGTGTGTGTATGACTGTGTGTTTGTGCCTGTGTGTGTGTGTGTGTATGACTGTGTGTGTGTGTGTGTGTATGTATGACTGTGTGTGTGTGTGTGTGTGTGTGTGTGTGTATGTATGACTGTGTGTTTGTGCCTGTGTGTGTGTGTGTGTATGTATGACTGTGTGTGTGTGTGTGTGTGTGTGTGTGTGTGTGTGTGTGTGTGTGTGTGTAACACCCTATCATTAGTGGTCTGTAGAGGAACCTTTAGTGGAGTCTGCTCATATCTAAATGAAGTTTCTGCCCACTCGTCACCACAGAGCTGCTGACTGGCTCGCAATCTATTTTTCTACCTTTTTATTTTCCCACAATGTGATCTGAACTCTAACAACAGCAAACAACTGGTCTGCACTGATGCTCTGCATATTTAAACTATTTCTATTTTACACCACTGTTGAAAGGTTTGTCCCAAAGTTAGATTGTGTCCAGTCAGATGTGTTCAGGACTGCTCTATATGTCTGAATACCTTTTAGTTTTGTTGAAAGTCTTATTTACAAATAGATGTTCTTTAGTTCTGAACATGGAGAATAGTTCACCCAGACCGACAACTGAAAGGGCAGAATGAGAGAAAGATCCCTCTGAGAAACAGATGAATAAGAAAGAGAATAAATCAGCAGTCAATGGTTGAAGTGCCCATATTATGAAAAACCCATTTTTTCTGGGGATTTGGGGAGTTATTTTGTGTCTCTGGTGCTTCCACACGCATACACACTTTGAAATAAACCCATCCATGGTGTTCTGAGTGAGATCTGGTTTCTGAATGTGTCCTGCCTTCATTCTCCTGGTGAGTTGGTCAAAATCTGCACGGCTTTCTACGGCACTAGTCGAAACGAGCTGGCTAACCACAACTGTTAGCATGCTAGCGTTAGCATGCTAGCGTCAGCATGCTAGCGTTAGCATGCTACCTCGTTCTCAATAGCTAAGATCTGCTACAACACACACTAGTTCACCATAATCTACCAAAAGAACTACTTCCATGTGCTCCCTGGTTTAGAAGAAGTCTCCCAGCTGATCCTGCCTTGGAACTGACTGAAGTTGGAGAAACAGCCTTTCTTTTACTGTCTATGGAGCTAGCTGACATGATCTACATCTGCGCTACTGCAATCAAAGATAGTACAGAAGAAGAAGATGAAAAGAGGTCTCACTCTGTAGCTAAAACAGAAACCATGTGAAAAGAGGAGCTGCAGCAGTGAGAGAGAGCTGTGCAGTACAACAACAATATGGTGTTTTTTGATAATTAAACCATGTAAACCTATTCTGGTACAACCTTAAAATACAATTATGAACCTGAAAATGAGCATCATATTGGCGCTTTAAATAAACTATAAGCTCAGCATCAAAATGTGTGCAGTGTTAAAGGAACACGCCGACTTATTGGGACTTCAGCTTATTCACTGCATCCCCCAGAGTTAGATAACTACTCTCTGTTCCTCACGTGCTGCGAGCATATCCCTCCGCCCAAGGAGCAGAGAGTAGCAGTGCTTCAGCCTTCTGAGGATATAGTTCCCAGTATGTATACATTAGAAGATGGCTGTGTGTCATGTGACCTTGTTATTTGTACACTGTTGAGAGTAGATGTAGATGAGTAGTCTTGAGCAGGTGTAGACACTCAGAATGAGTCAAAGATGGGATTTTATTTTGACTTTCCCCAATTAAGGCCCACAGGCAAAAACGTGCAAATAAAAATTAACAAAACAATTAAGGAAAACAGAAAAATATATACTTTCAAGGAAATAATAAATTGGGAGTCAAAACAATAAGATAATTATAAACATACAACTGTTCACTAATTGGACCTTAAATCAAGTCACCACTCTGAGGACCTCCAGCAGACTTAGGTTCTTCTCCCTCAGGTGTTCTCAAACTCCGTCTTCAACGAATCCTACTGCTAGGCTATATAGCCTGAAGCCCCGCCCCTCAAATTGGAACATACCAACAAAATACTATGCAGGGGTGGCTCAGGTGAATAGACAGTCACGGCTCTATACAGCCAACATTAATATATCTAAGATGCTAGACAGTTACAGCATGTAATTTATATAATTGAAATTGCAATTAGCCACAGCCACAAGACATCTTGTTGGCTGTAAATTGTAATACCTAAAATGCCGGTTAACTTCCTGTTACCCCGGAAGTCCTGGACCCATTTAAACCCAAGGATCACGGCAAACTTTCCCTTAGAACAAAGAGAGCACATGCTGGTAAGACAAAAATCATGTTCCCCTCTACTAGCTTTTAAACTCAATAAACAAACATTAGTTAACAAAGACATAAGTGTTGCATGATTATTATAACTGGTGATGTTTGTGACAATCTGTACGGTTTTAAACAATAGACAATGATGTATAGATGAATTTAGCTACAGAAAATTACCGCAGTATTAGATGTTAAATATGTGCACAAAACTACAGGATTACTGTGGGGAATTTGATGAATGGCTAGTTTAACAGAGGATTCGAAACCAGTATAAGTAACAGAACATATTGACACGTCAAACAAACATATACAGGCAACCTCTTCACTCAGTCTTTGAGATATAAAATAGGTAGCGCTGGACATGGAAATAGGAACATGTTGGTGTTATTTTGTCACTTATTGGCAGAGGTGGGTAGTAACGAGTTACATTTACTCCGTTACATTTACTTCAGTAAGTTTTTGAAAAAAATATACTTCTGGGAGTAGTTTTAAATCACTATACTTTTTACTTTTATTTGAGTGGATTTGTGAAGAAGAAACTGTACTCTTACTCCGCTACATTAGGCTACAATGAGCTCGTTACTTTTCTTTTTATCTCTTTGGTATTCTACGCGTCATTGTTTTCATCCCCCCCGCGTACGCCTCATTTTAATGTTTTATTTTGACAGAGAGAGAGACTTCCGCTAAAGGCTCTACCACGTGACTGTGTTTCTCCAATCAAACGTAGTTGTGCAGTCTCGTCACCGTACTCAAACTTAGCAGTGGGATGGGTTGGCTTTTACATCCATCCATCCATCTTCGTCCGCTTATCCGGTGTCGGGTCGCGGGGGGAGCAGCTCCAGCAGGGGACCCCAAACTTCCCTTTCCCGAGCAACGTTAACCAGCTCCGAATGGGGGATCCCGAGGCGTTCCCAGGCCAGGTTGGAGATATAATCCCTCCACCTAGTCCTGGGTCTTCCCCGAGGCCTCCACCCAGCTGGACGGGCCTGGAACACCTCCCTAGGGAGGCGCCCAGGGGGCATCCTTACCAGATGCCCGAACCACCTCAACTGGCTCCTTTCGACGCAAAGGAGCAGCGGATCTACTCCGAGCTCCTCACGGATGACTGAGCTTCTCACCCTATCTCTAAGGGAGATGCCAGCCACCCTCCTGAGGAAACCCATTTCGGCCGCTTGTACCCTGGATCTCGTTCTTTCGGTCATGACCCAGCCTTCATGACCATAGGTGAGGGTAGGAACGAAAACTGACCAGTAGATCGAGAGCTTTGCCTTCTGGCTAAGCTCTCTTTTCGTCACAACGGTGCGATAGATTGAATGTGATACCGCACCCGCTTCGCCGATTCTCCGCCCAATCTCCCGCTCCATTGTCCCCTCACTCGCGAACAAAACCCCAAGGTACTTGAACTCCTTCACTTGGGGTAAGGGCTCATTCCCTACCTGGAGAAAGCATTCCATCGGTTTCCTGCTGAGAACCATGGCCTCAGATTTAGAGGTGCTGATCCTCATCCCAACCGCTTCACACTCGGTTGCGAATCGATCCAGTGAGTGCTGAAGGTCGCAGGCCGATGATGCCATCAGGACCACATCATCTGCAAAGAGCAGCGATGAGATCCCCAGCCCACCAAACTGCAACCCCTCCCCACCCCGACTACGCCTCGATATCCTGTCCATAAATATTACAAACAGGATTGGTGACAAAGCGCAGCCCTGGCGGAGGCCAACCCTCACCTGAAACGAGTCCGACTTACTGCCGAGAACCCGAACACAGCTCTCACTTTGGTCATACAGAGATTGGATGGCCCTGAGTAGAGACCCCCTCACCCCATACTCCCGCAGCACCTCCCACAGTATCTCCCGGGGACCCGGTCATACGCCTTCTCCAAATCCACAAAACACATGTAGACCCGGTTGGGCATACTCCCAGGCTCCCTCCAGGATCCTTGCGAGAGTGAAGAGCTGGTCCGTTGTTCCACGACCAGGACGGAATCCGCATTGTTCCTCCTCAACCCGAGGTTCGACTATCGGCCGAACCCTCCTTTCCAGCACCTTGGAGTAGACTTTACCAGGGAGGCTGAGAAGTGTGAGACCCCTGTAATTGGCACACACCCTCTGGTCCCCCTTTTTAAAAAGGGGAACCACCACCCCAGTCTGCCACTCCTTTGGCACCGTCCCAGACTTCTACGCAATGTTGAAGAGGCGTGTCAACCAGGACAGCCCCTCCACACCCAGAGCCTTGAGCATTTCTGGACGGATCTCATCAATCCCCGGGTTGTTTGACTACATCAGTGACTTCCGCCTGGGAAATCGACGACAATCCCCCGTTATCCTCCAGCTCTGCCTCTAACATAGAGGGCGTATTAGTCGGATTCAGGAGTTCCTCAAAGTGCTCCTTCCACCGCCCTATTACCTCCTCAGTTGAGGTCAACAGTGTCCCATCCTTACTGTACACAGCTTGGATGGTTCCACGCTTCCCCCTCCTGAGGTGGCGAACAGTTTTCCAGAAGCACTTTGGTGCCGACCGAAAGTCCTTCTCCATGTCTTCTCCAAACTTCTCCCACACCCGCTGCTTTGCCTCTTTCACGGCAGAGGCTGCAGCCCTTCAGGCCCTTCGGTACCCTGCAACTGCCTCCGGAGTCCACCGAGATAACATATCCCGGAAAGACTCCTTCTTCAGTCGGACGGCTTCCCTGACCACCGGTGTCCACCACGGTGTTCGTGGGTTACCCAAGACCGTAAGACCACAGCTCCTCTCCGCAGCTTCAGCAATGGAAACTTTGACCATTGTCCACTCGGGTTCAATGCCCCCAGCCTCCACAGGGATGCACGAAAAGCTCCGCCGGAGGTGTGAGTTGAAAGTCTGTCGGACAGGGGCCTCCTCCAGACGTTCCCAATTTACCCGCACTACACGTTTGGGCTTACCAGGTCTGTCCAGAGTCTTCCCCCACCCCCTGACCCAACTCACCACCAGATGGTGATCGGTTGACAGCTCTGCCCCTCTCTTCACCCGAGTGTCCAAAACATACGGCCTCAGATCAGATGAAACGATTATAAAATCGATCATTGACCTTCGGCCTAGGGTGCTCTGGTACCAAGTACCAAGTACACACACAGTCTCTGCTTCCTAAAACAGGAAGGAAAGCTGGCAAAAAAAAAAAAAATAGCCGACGTGCTGTAGATGCGTAAATCACAACTCTTATCAATATCACTTCCCCATCAGTCAGGACCAAGATCTAGCCATAATTACACTTTAATTACACTTTTAATTACAATTACACTCCACCTGATCTTCTAAGAACGGTGAAGCCGTTATCAGTGTAGGAGTATTGATTGGTCAGTAGGCGATGCTTTAACACTGAGTATTGATTGGTCAGTAGGCGGAGCTATAACACTGAGTATTGATTGGTCAGTAGGCGGAGCTATAACACTGAGTATTGATTGGTCAGTAGGCGGTGCTTTAACACCGGTTGATCTCTGATCTGCAACTTAACCTGCTTCCGACCAGGTTAGGCGTCCAGCATGAGTTACCACGGCGATTGAACCCGATAACAAGTGATCCACCTTTGTGATTGAAAGCATGTTTACCTTAGTAAAAGTGCCAGACAGCAGCTCCATTACCTTGGTCTAGTTCTGCCTGCAGAGTCTGGTAAAAAAAAAAAGTGTAAAGGTTTGGAAATTTGTGTTACTTGTGCTTATTTATTTTTTATGTATTATTATTTTATTGATATTATTTTTTAAGTACTTGAATTTACATGGATTATTTTAATTTAAGCTATTTTATAATTAATTATTGGATGAACTATAATTTGTCTAAATATGATTATTTTGTATTTTTGTCCGTCTGATTGAATGCTTGTGTTAAAAAATAAATCAGACGTTACTCAACAGCTACTCAGTACTTGAGTAGTTTTTTCACCAAGTACTTTTTTACTCTTACTCAAGTAATTATTTGGATGACTACTTTTTACTTTTACTTGAGTCATATTATTCTGAAGTAACAGTACTTTTACTTGAGTACAATTTTTGGTTACTCTACCCACCTCTGCTTATTGGGAGCAGTAGGCTAGATGGAGCCAGTTACCTCCAGGATCTGTGCTAAGCTAGGCTAGATGGAGCCAGTTACCTCCAGGATCTGTGCTAAGCTAAGCTAGATGGAGCCAGTTACCTCCAGGATCTGAGCTAAGCTAGGCTACATGGAGCCAGTTACCTCCAGGATCTGTGCTAAGCTAGGCTAGATGGAGCCGGTTACCTCCAGGATCTGAGCTAAGCTAGGCTAGATGGAGCCAGTTACCTCCAGGATCTGAGCTAAGCTAGGCTAGATGGAGCCAGTTACCTCCAGGATCTGTGCTAAGCTAGGCTAGATGGAGCCAGTTACCTCCAGGATCTGTGCTAAGCTAGGCTAGATGGAGCCAGTTACCTCCAGGATCTGTGCTAAGCTAAGCTAGATGGAGCCAGTTACCTCCAGGATCTGAGCTAAGCTAGGCTACATGGAGCCAGTTACCTCCAGGATCTGTGCTAAGCTAGGCTAGATGGAGCCGGTTACCTCCAGGATCTGAGCTAAGCTAGGCTAGATGGAGCCAGTTACCTCCAGGATCTGAGCTAAGCTAGGCTAGATGGAGCCAGTTACCTCCAGGATCTGTGCTAAGCTAGGCTAGATGGAGCCAGTTACCTCCAGGATCTGTGCTAAGCTAGGCTAGATGGAGCCAGTTACCTCCAGGATCTGTGCTAAGCTAGGCTAGATGGAGCCGGTTACCTCCAGGATCTGTGCTAAGCTAGGCTAGATGGAGCCAGTTACCTCCAGGATCTGTGCTAAGCTAGGCTAGCGGTGTGTATGTATGGACTTATCTAACTCTGGGGGGTACCGGGGATAAAACAAAGTCCCAATAAGTCGGCATGTTCCTTAGATTTAGATCACAATAGTCTATATTGACAAGTTCCACTTCCGGGATTGCTCCGTTGCCGCCGGAAATTCTCCCAGATGTCCCTCATTTTGGCCGGATGTCCGGTCCCCTTCCTCTGTCTCTGTGTTGGGGTTCTAACCTCCGGTGGATTTGTGAGGACTATGGTTACCTGCTCCTCAGATCTCTGCAGGGTAAATCCAGACAGCTAGCTAGACTATCTGTCCAATCTGAGTTTTCTGTTGCACGACTAAAAACTACTTTTGAAGTCTTTTCCTGAGGCTATTTTGCAGAGGCATCGTTATCAGTGTTATGGAGCAGCGCTGCACTAAAGACATTGAGTTGCTAGCTGTTAGCACGTTGTCATATTACCTGCCGAGGGAGTTCTCATACATCATTGCGATAACGGTCTACAAAAAAGATGGGACCACTGACCTAATATTTTGTTGCACAACCTTTAGAGGCAATCACTGCAATCAAACGTTTTCTGTAGCTCTCGACTAGAGTTGTGCACCTGCTAACAGGTAGCTTGGCCCACTCTTCCTGAGCAAACTGCTCCAGCTGTCTCAGGTTTGATGGGTGCCTTCTCCAGACTGCAAGTTTCTGCTCTTTCCATAAATGTTCGATAGGATTCAAATCAGGACTCATAGAAGGTCACTTCAGAATAGTCCAATGTTTTGTTCTTATGCATTCTTGGGTGCTTTTAGCTGTGTGTTTTGGGTCCTTATCCTGTTGGAGGACCCATGAGCTGCGACTGAGACCGAGCTTTCTGACACTGGGCAGTACGAAAGTCTTGAGATTTCATTGTGCCCTGCACAGATTCAAGGCACCCTGTGCCAGGCGCAGCAAAGCAGCCCCAAATCATAACCGAGCCTCCTCCATGTTTCACTGTAGGTATGGTGTTCTTTTCTTTGAAAGCTTCATTTTTTCGTCGTGAACATAGAGCTGATGTGACTTGACAAAAAGCTCCAGTTTTGACTCATCTGTCCAAAGGACATTCTCCCAGAAGGATTGTGGCTTGTCTATATGCATTATAGCAAATTCCAGTCTGGCTTTTTTATGTCTTTTTTATGAGTCCTCCTGGGTCTTCTTCCATGGAGCCCACTTTCGCTCAAAAAGTGACCGATGGTGCGATCAGAAACTGACGTACCTTCACCTTGGAGTTCAGCTTGCATCTCTTTGGTAGTTATCCTTGGTTCTTTTTCTACCATTCAGACTATCTTTCTGTTCAGTCTGGGGTCGATTTTCCTCTTGCGGCTGCACCCAGGGAAGTTGGCTACAGTTCCATGGACCTTAAACTTCTTAATAATATTTGCAACTGTTGTCACAGGAACATCAAGCTGCTTGGAGATGGTCTTGTAGCCATTACCTTTACCATGCTTGTCTATTATTTTCTTTCTGATCTCCTCAGACAACTCTCTCCTTTGCTTTCTCTGGTCCATGTTCAGTGTGGTGCACACAATGATACCAAACAGCAGTGACTACTTTTCTCCATTTAAATAGGCTGAATGACTGATTACAAGATTGGAGACATGTGTGATACTAATTAAAGAAACTAATTAAAGCTGCGAGCAGCGATGGACGGGCCCTCGCGCCTCTGCGCGCGTCGGGGTTACCGGCGGACGCCGCTCCTTGCGACCGTGCATTCACGCGGCACTCAGACGCCGTGAATAGTCAACAATGAAAAGGGAACTCCCCGCCGAGTTCAATGATAGCTCACACAAGACTCTACGTCATACGGTTCATTAGCTGTGAAAGGGGGCGTGGCTAAAGCATAGGGGGCGGGTCCAACCATCACCAATTAAAAATGAAGCCTCTGCTGAGATGAATGATACCTCACACAAGACTCTACCTTAAATGGGTCAGCATGTATGAAAGGGGGCGTGGCTTAAACATAGGGGGCGGGCCAAACCATCACCGATGAAGAAGGAAGTCTCTGCTGAGTTCAATGATACCTGACACAAGGGTATACCTTAAACGGTTCAAATGGTATGAAAGGGGGCGTGGCCTGAGTAAGTGGGCGTGGCCATATTATAGGGGGCGGCTCAGTATCACACGTAGACCACACATTCTGAGTTTCATGCAAATCGGATGATGTTTGTCATATAAGGCAGATTTCCTGTTGCCAGCGGGGGGCGCTATGACCAAAAGTCAATTTTGGCCTGTAGGTGTCCTCAGGTCTGGACCCTTGTCAATTACGACAACGTACACTCAAGTTACAACAACTTCTTTGTTCATCGCTAAACACTCAAAATGGCCGCCACGCCCACACCGTCTGACGAAAAGTTTTTCTTTTAATAACTTTTCATCGTTAAGGTGTTGGGATGGTACAGACCAAGTTTGAAGTCCATCGGATGACATCTCTAGGAGGAGTTTGTTAAAGTATAGCACCTTGACTTTTAGGCCTACTTCCTGTTGCCACTAGGGGGCGCTATGACTTTAAGTAAATTTCGGCCTTTATTTGTCCTCAGGGTTGGACTCTTATGAATCCTGAAAAGTTTCGAGGTAATCGGACAACGTACACTCGAATTACACCCACTTCCTGTTTCGGGCGGGCGAACGCACAAAATGGCCGCCCGCCACGGCACGCCCTATGACGAAAAGTTTTTCTTTAACAACTTTTCATCTTTAACATCTTAAGATGGCACAGACCGAGTTTGAAGTTGATCGGACGAAATCTCTAGGAGGAGTTGGTTAAAGTACGACATGTGGAAATAGCCAAAATCGCACTAATTTCGAACATTTAATTCAAAATGGCGGACTTCCTGTTGGGTTTAGGATATGGCTCTAATGACGTTTTTTGTACATCTTGACATGTTACATATGTGTACCAAGTTTCGTGAGTCTACGTTAAACGCACTGCAGGGGCTCAATTTTCTTAACTTTCTAGGGGGCGCTTGCGAGCCATTTTTGTGCGCCTATTCCCGAAACCTTTAAAATACGTAAATTTTCACCAGACTTGATGCGGCCGCCAAATTTGGTGAGTTTTTGAATATGTTAAGCCCCTCAAAAAAGCCAATTCATTTGACGGGAAAATAATAGAAAGAAAGAAAGAAAGAAAGAAAGAAAGAAAGAAAGAAAGAAAGAAAAATAATAATAATTCCTTCAGTTTCAAAAGGTCCTTCGCCGCTGTCGGCGCTCGGGCCCTAATAAGCAATAATTCATCTCTTTTCACAGCTTCTTTGCTTTATTCTATGACATACCAAAGGCATGCAAGTATACATGATATAAAATAGCTTTCAATTTCATCTCTTTTCAGGAGGAATGAAGCATTATTTCAATGAGCTGTAAGGGTACCAGCAAATTTGAGCACGTCTGTATGTGTGAGCTCCTACACACTGTTGTGTCACAGCTGCAGACATCGCACCCACAGTCCCTCTCTGGACACATATGATTTTCCACTTATCTTACTCGTAATAATCAACCTATAATCACACATAATACTCTTTGTTATATATTTTTCCTTAACAATCGTTCATAATTATTTATTTAAATTTGTTATACATGTTGCATGCGTCGCATTACAATCACTGTCTTCCTTTCAATTATTACTCATTGTGTATTTCATCATCTACTTAGGCAAAAAGTCCCCAATCTTCCTAGGTAGAGACCTGTGATGGAAAGTCCCTTGTTTTCCACTTTTTAGAGACGGAAAGTCCCTTGTTTTCCACCTGTTGGCTTACGTCAGGGATCTCAACTTACTTGACGCTATATAAAAGAGACTTCAGATACAGTATTAGGGGACCACTAAGGTCTATATAAAAGAGACTTCAGATACAGTATTAGGGGACCACTAAGGTCTATATAAAAGAGACTTCAGATACAGTATTAGGGGACCACTAAGGCCTATATAAAAGAGACTTCAGATACAGTATTAGAGGACCACTAAGGTCTATATAAAAGAGACTTCAGATACAGTATTAGGGACCACTAAGGCCTATATAAAAGCATCCAAAGAGCACCATGTCATGGGACCTTTAATGCAACATCATAATGTAGCACTGCTAGCTGTTTCTGCAATATGAGCCATCACTGGATAGTATTCTGCACTATGCATATTTATTTATTCATCTCTGTTACCTTCAACTGTGCAATATGTCATTTCTATTAATCCGCATCTTACTTATCGCACCGTATCTCTGTGTATATATACTGTCTGTATATGTGTTTATTGTGTAAATATGTTTGATTTGATTTATTACTATTATTATTATTATTATTATAATTCTACTTTTTTCTATTTCTTTTATGTATATTTTTCTCCTATGTCTACTTACAGTTTTTCCAACTGCTTACACACATTTTCAAAACTGTCTCCTTTTTTCAAAACTCTACACAAAGTTCCCAAAACTGCCCACACAAAATGCAAAATGCCTCACATCTCCTTCAAAATGAAACACTGCATTAAAAATACAATAAACACATCTCAAAATGAAGCATTTGCATCAAATGGCAAACACTTTTTTCAAAAATAGTAAATTTTTGGATATATATATATACAAAATTTCTGCGACATGAAAAGATTTTGTGTGTAAGCAGTTGAAAAAAATGTGTATTTGTGTTATTCTGTTGTGTGTACATTTTTCTTGTGAGCTGCTGTAGCACAGGAATTTCCCCAGTGTGGGATTAATAGTCTATCTTATCTGATGTTATTGTGTCTGAAGCTTAGCAACACTTCAGTCAAACTGTAATTGTAAAGTTACACCCTTCACCTGACTCGCCTCAGGCAAACCAGGAAATGGGATGTGGCCATGCCTCATTGAAACGAAACAAACGCACTGAGAGACGGACAATAACATTCACCTTTAGTTCAAAATCGAGAGAGGACATTTACAGGAGGGAATACTGGGAATACTACAATACTGGGAATACTAGAATACTACAACTTCAACCAGCTGCTGACTCAACAAACTGAACGAGGCTTTTACAAGAACAAAGACTCAAGGTGAAAGTATGTTTCAGGGAACAGTGAGTGGCTGAGCTGTCTGTCTGCTGTGTTTTCTACTTCACTCGGAGACTAAATGGCTTCAAAATTAGAGGACGATCTCTGCTGTACAATCTGCCAAGACATCTTTAGACGTCCTGTCTTCCTGTCATGTACCCACAGCTTCTGCAAAGACTGTTTGCAGAGCTGGTGGAGAGAGAAACAAGCACGTGAGTGTCCAGTTTGTAAGAAAATATCTCAGAAATTAAATCCACCTTTAAATCGGGTGTTACAGAACCTGTGTGAGAGTTTCTTACTGGAGAGAGATCAGAGAGCTTCAGAGGCTCGCTGCAGTCCGCACTCTAAGAAACTCAAACTCTTCTGTCTGGACCATCAGCAGCCGGTGTGCTACGTTTGCAGAGATTCAGAAGAACACACCAACCACAGATTCAAACCCATCGATGAAGTTGCACAACAACACAAGAAGGACCTTCAGGAAACTCTGAAGCCCTTAAAGGAGAAGTTAAGGGTTTTTGAACAAGTTAAAGTGAACTGTGATCAAACAGCAAATCACATAAAGCTCCAGGCCCGACGCACAGAGACGCAGATTAAGGATCAGTTTAAAAAGCTTCGCCGGTTTCTAGACGAGGAAGAGGAGGCCAGGTTGGCTGCACTGAGGGAGGAAGAGGAGCAGATGAGTCAGAGGATGAAGGAGAAGATGGAGGCTCTGAGCAGAGAGATAGCAGCTCTTTCAGACACAGTCAGAGCCACAGAGGAGCAGCTGGGAGCTGAAGACGTCTCATTCCTGATCAACTACAAGGCTGCAGTGGAAAGAGTCCAGCAGTGCCCCCTGCTGGATGAGCCACAGCTGCTCCCAGGAGCTCTGATAGACGAGGCCAAACACCTGGGCAACCTGAGCTTCAACATCTGGAACAAGATGAAGGACATGGTCTTCTACACTCCTGTGATTCTGGACCCAAACACTGCTCATCCATGCCTGACCCTGTCTAAAGATCTGACCAGTGTTAGACGAGGAGAGAAACAGCTGCTTCTTGATAATCCAGAGAGGTTTGATGGTCCCTTCTCTGTCCTGGGCTCTGAGGGCTTTGACTCAGGGACTCACAGCTGGGATGTCGAGGTAGGAGACAGTACGTACTGGGAATTGGGTGTGTTAGCGGAGTCTGTCCAGAGGAAGGGAAACATTCGGTCTGGGCTATGGACAATATGGTTCTTTATAGGTAAATACAGAGCTCTCTCCCCTTCAGCTCCAGACACTTATCTCCCGCTACTGAAGAAGCTCCAGAGGATCCGAGTGACTCTAGACTGGAAGAGACGCTATCTGTCTTTCTCTGATCCTGATACGAACACACTCATACACACCTTCACCTTTACACCTATTTTCATGCTCACTGAAAAGGTTTTTCCATATATAAGAGCTGAGTGTAAAATTCCACTAAGGATTTTACCAGTGAACGACTCTGTGTACTTCTGATCTTGCTAGCTTTTGAACATTACCAACCCTGCCTTTGACTTAAAGGTCCCATGACATGGTGCTCTTTGGATGCTTTTATATAGACTTTAGTGGTCCCCTAATACTGTATCAGAAGTCTCTTTTATATAGGCTTTAGTGGTCCCCTAATACTGTATCTGAAGTCTTTTATATAGGCCTTAGTGGTCCCCTAATACTGTATCTGAAGTCTCTTTTATATAGCGTCAAGTAAGTTGAGATCCCTGACGTAAGTCAACAGGTGGAAAACAAGGGACTTTCCGTCTCTAAAAAGTGGAAAATAAGGGACTTTCCATCACAGGTCTCTCCCTAGGAAGATTGGGGACTTTTCGCCTAAGTAGATGATGAAATCCAAAGCCTTAGTGGTCCCCTAATACTGTATCTGAAGTCTCTTTTATATAGACCTTAGTGGTCCCCTAATACTGTATCTGAAGTCTCTTTTATATAGGCCTTAGTGGTCCCCTAATACTGTATCTGAAGTCTCTTTTATATAGACCTTAGTGGTCCCCTAATACTGTATCTGAAGTCTCTTTTATATAGACCTTAGTGGTCCCCTAATACTGTATCTGAAGTCTCTTTTATATAGACCTTAGTGGTCCCCTAATACTGTATCTGAAGTCTCTTTTATATAGACCTTAGTGGTCCCCTAATACTGTATCTGAAGTCTCTTTTATATAGACCTTAGTGGTCCCCTAATACTGTATCTGAAGTCTTTTATATAGACCTTAGTGGTCCCCTAATACTGTATCTGAAGTCTCTATGGTGTCCAGAGAGGGCAGACCAAAACAGAACTATCCCTCTTCACCAGTCTGTTTAGCCTTTTCTGGTCCCGCTCTGTGCTCCCAGCTCCCCAGCGGTAGAGGGACTGTGGGTGCGATGTCTGCAGCTGTGACACAACCGTGTGTAGGAGCTCACATGCAGCTGTAGCACCATGTCATGGGACCTTTAATGCAACATCATAATGTAGCACTGCTAGCTGTTTTTTCAATATGAGCCATCACTGGACAGTATTCTGCACTATGCATATTTATTCATCTCTGTTACCTTCAACTGTGCAATATGTCATTTCTATTAATTCGCACCTTACTCATCTGTATATCTGTGTTTATATACTGTCTGTTTATATAACTGTTTATTGTGTAAATATGTTTTTTTATTATTATAACTAATTCTATTCTTTTTCTATTTCTTATACTTTATGTATATTTTGTCTACTTACAGTTTTTTCCAACTGCTTACACACGTTTTCAAAACTACAGTATGTCTCCTTTTTTCAAAACTCTACACACAGTTCCCAAAAATGCACACACAAAATGCAAAATGCCTCACATCTCCTTCAAAATAAAACACTGCATTCAAAATACAATAAACACATCTCAAAAGGAAGCATTTGCATCAAATGGCAAACACTTTCAAAATAGTAAATTTTTGGATGTTAAATATATTAAAACATTCTGTGACATGAAAAGATTTTGTGTGTAAGCAGTTGAAAAAAACTGTAATGTGTATTTGTGTTATTCTGATGTGTGTACATATTTTTTCGGTAACATGTTACAATAATGGTACATTAATTAGCATTAGTTAATGCCTTAATAAGCATTATGCTATATTAGCATTACTTAACCTTAAATGGTCACTTAATTAATGTGTAACAATTAGGGGTGTGACGAGACGCTTACTCCACGAGACGAGACACATCACGAGATTGGGTTCACGAGAACGAGACGAGATTTTTAAAAAAAATTTAAAGAAATCCTCAATGATGAAATATATGAATGGAAAATAGTTTTTTTATTCAACTGAAAAATCACAAAATGCAAAACAATTTAGGTGCATTTTGAAATCAACTATTAATGAAGAATGTTATTTAACTTTTTTTTACTATTTTAATGAATCATATGCAGTAAAGGACGTGCAAACACTGCAAAATGTTTTGTATAAACTCTACCAACTGGCTTCTGCCCTGTACAATTTCATATGAGATCGTATGAATTGAACATAAAAAAATAAACAGTATAAATAAAATAAATGTGTAAATAACAGAAAAATAACACTTTAAATGCAAACAGTAAGTGTATCAATAACCAAAGTACTGCTCTCTCAAAACTACAAGTGCAAACAGAAAAAATTTTTTTCTTCAAGCATGAAAAAGAGAAACTACACAGAACAGCCTTAAGATATGGTCATGTTCTTTTTCAAGAATATAAGCATGTCGACTATTTCTGGCAGCAGTTGAGACCTTTGGGCAGTAACTATGTCTCCTGTAGTAGAAAAAAACACACTCACTTGGAACAGAGGTAGCAGGGATGGAAAGGTATGCTTTGGCAAGTGGAGACAGCAAAGGATATTTAGGAGTCGCCAAAATCCGACATGGCCTCATATCAGCTGCAATGAAAACGCCTATGTCCCTCGTTATTGCCGTGGCTCTTGCACTTACCGGTGGCAGAGATGCAAAGGCTTCTAGAGTTGTTTGGCCTTTTAATGTTTTCGTCGCGGGTGCAGTAGTTAGTAGAGAGCTGTGGTGGTGTTGTAAGTGTTGTTGCATAGTGCTCGTGTTAGCCGCGGTATACGGCATGTTTTTCATACAATGTTTACATATTGCGTTCGTCTTGTCTGTCACTCTTTCGCCGTTTATTATTTCCGCAGGAAAACCAAAATGTTGCCACACAAATGATTTAAAAGTGGCAGGGGGATCTTCAATAGTAATTTCACGCTCCATCACGCTGACATCACATCGCCTCACGAGACAACTTTTCACCTCGACGAGAAATCTCATCACGTTTTAATCTCGCGAGATCTCGTAAAACGAGATCTCGTCACACCCTTAGTAACAATACTGAATAAGCCTTACTAAACCATAACTAAACAGTTATTAATGTTCTTTGGTAGACTTATTGTAAAGTAGAGAACATATACACCTTAACTAACAATTAATTAATGTGTAACAATACTGAATAAGCCTTACCCAACCATCAATAAACAGCTATTAGTGCTCTTTGGTAGACTTATTATAAAGTAGAGAACATATTTACCTTAACTAACACTTAATGAATGTGTAACAATACTGAATAATCCTTACTAAACCATCACTTAACAGTTATTAATGCTCTTTGGTAAACTTATTGTAAAGTAGCGAACATATGCACCTTAACTAACACTTAATTAAGCATTTAACAATAGCGAATAAGCCTTACTAAACCATAACTAAACAGTTATTAATGCTCTTTGGTAGACTTATTGTAAAGTAGAGAACCTATGCACCTTAACTAACACTTAATTACGTATTTAACAATACTGAATAAGCCTTACTAAACCATAACTAAACCGTTATTAATGCTCTTTGGTAAACTTATTGTAAAGTAGAGAACATATGCACCTTAAATAACACTTAATTAATGTGTAACAATACTGAATAAGCCTTACCCAACCATCAATACACAGTTATTAATGCTCTTTGGTAGCCTTATTGTAAAGTAGAGAACATATACACCTTAACTAACACTTAATTAATGTGTAACAATACTGAATAAGCCTTAATAAACCATCAATAAACAGTTATTAATGTTCTTTGGTAGACTTATTGTAAAGTTGAGAACATATACACCTTAACTAACACTTAATTAATGTGTAACAATACTGAATAAGCCTTACCTAACTATCAATAAACTGTTATTAATGCTCTTTGGTAGACTTATTGTAAAGTAGAAAACATATACACCTTAACTAACACTTAATGAATGTGTAACAATACTGAATAAGCCTTACTAAACCATACTTAAACAGTTATTGATTCTCTTTGGTAGACTTATTATAAAGTAGAGAACATATGCACCTTAACTAACAATTAATGTGTAACAATACTGAATAATCCTTACTAAACCATCACTTAACAGTTATTAATGCTCTTTGGTAGACTTATTGTAAAGTAGAGAACATATTACATATATACATTTCAAAACTGTCTTCTTTTTTCAAAACTCCACACACAATTCCCAAAAATACACACACAAAATGCAAGATGTCTCACATCTTCAAAATAAAACACTGCATTCAAAATACAATAAACGCATCTCAAAATGAAGCATTTGCATCAAATGGCAAACAATTATTTTCGAAATAGTAAATTTTTGGAGATAATTACGATTTTTGTATATATATATATATATATATATATATCAGGGCTGTCAATCGATTAAAAAAAATTAACTAATTAATTGCACAATTTGCTGTAATTAATCGCGATTAATCGCTTTTTTTTAAATTGAGACTGAAGCTTATAATAATGGATATTTAAATGCTAAATCACTTAACTTTGCAAATATGAAGAAAAAAACAAACAAGGAAAGGTTCTGCTAAGTTCAGAATGTTTAATATCTTTCAGAACAACAGCAGCAACAATTTGGCTTATTTAGTCCTGCTGAAGGCTGCTGAAACGGCTAGAAACTGTCTGCTGTCGCCTGCTCTCGTCTACTTTACAGGCGAGGAGCAGTTCATCTCCAACGAGCCGAGAGTTCAGTTCATCTCCAACGAGCCGAGAGTTCAGTTCATCTCCAACGAGCCGAGAGTTCAGTTCATCTCCAACGAGCCGAGAGTTCAGTTCATCTCCAACGAGCCGAGAGTTCAGTTCATCTCCAACGAGCCTATGTTCAGTTCATCTCCAACGAGCCGAGAGTTCAGTTCATCTCCAACGAGCCGAGAGTTCAGTTCATCTCCAACGAGCCGAGAGTTCAGTTCATCTCCAACGAGCCGAGAGTTCAGTTCATCTCCATCGAGCCGAGAGTTCAGCTCATCTCCAACGAGCCGAGAGTTCAGTTCATCTCCAACGAGCCGAGAGTTCAGTTCATCTCCAACGAGCCGAGAGTTCAGTTCATCTCCAACGAGCCGAGAGTTCAGTTCATCTCCAACGAGCCGAGAGTTCAGTTCATCTCCAACGAGCCGAGAGTTCAGTTCATCTCCAACGAGCCGAGAGTTCAGTTCATCTCCAACGAGCCGAGAGTTCAGTCGCCGGCAGGGCAGTCGGGACTCACCCGGAAATGGCGAGCAGGATGAGGTGACTAGTCTCTCAAAATCTGACGAAAGTCTTCTAAACTGACCTTTGTTGAGCTGAAATGAAGACAGATTCAGCAACTGCACAGCCTATTTCTCGCTTAAAATCTTTTCAGAAACATGTTTCAGTGAACTATTTTAGTACAATATGAGATCGTATTCTGAACAGCCGCCATGACAGTCTGGCTTTGGATTTCCGGAGAAAACAAACCCATGTGACGCGTTTGTCCAATCAGCTGCCAGTTTTCATTACTTGGGCAACAATACAGAGTAGCGCCGCCTGCTGTTATGGAGGCGTATTACGTTTCTCAGCCGCCACATGAAGTAAACAAACACAGCTGCGTTAATTTCGTTAATTTTTTTTAACAAGTTAAATATTAAAAAATTAACGCAAAAATTAACGCGTTAATTTTGACAGCCCTAATATATATATATATATATATATATATATATACACAAAAATCGTGTGACATGAAAAGACTTTGTGTGTAAGCAGTTGAAAAAAACTGTAATGTGTATTTGTGTTATTCTGATGTGTGTACATTGTTTTTCTTTTGAGCTGCTGTAGCAAAGGAATTTCCCCAGTGTGGGATCAATAAAGTCTATCTTATATGATGTTATGGTGTCTGGCGCTTAGCAACACTTCAGTCAAACTGTAATTATAAAGTTACACCCTTCACCTGACTCGCCTCAGGCAAACCAGGAAATGGGATGTGTCCGTGCCTCACTGAGACGACACAAACGCACTGAGAGACGGACGATAAGATTCACCTTTAGTTCAAAAACGAGAGAGGACATTTACAGGAGGGAATACTGGGAATACTACAATACTGGGAATACTAGAATACTAGAATACTACAACTTCAACCAGCTGCTGACTCAACAAACTGAACGAGGCTTTTACAAGAACAAAGACTCAAGGTGAAAGTATGTTTCAGGGAACAGGGAGTGGCTGAGCTGTCTGTCTGCTGTGTTTTCTACTTCACTCGGAGACTAAATGGCGTCCAGATTAGAGGACGATCTCTGCTGTACAATCTGCCAAGACATCTTTAAACGTCCTGTCTTCCTGTCATGTACCCACAGCTTCTGCAAAGACTGTTTGCAGAGCTGGTGGAGAGAAAAACGAGCACGTGAGTGTCCAGTTTGTAAGAAAATATCTCCGATATTAAATCCACCTTTGAACCTGGCGTTAAAGAACCTGTGTGAGAGTTTCTTACTGGAGAGAGTTCGGAGAGCTTCAGAGGCTCGCTGCAGTCCGCACTCTAAGAAACTCAAACTCTTCTGTCTGGACCATCAGCAGCCGGTGTGTTACGTCTGCAGAGATTCAGAAGAACACACCAACCACAGATTCAAACCCATCGATGAAGCTGCACGACAACACAGGAAGAAACTTCAGGAAACTCTGAAGCCCTTAAAGGAGAAGTTAAGGGTTTTTGAACGAGTTAAAGTGACCTGTGATCAAACAGCTAAACACCTAAAGATACAGGCTCGACGCACAGTGATGCAGATTAAGGATCAGTTTAAGAAGCTGCGCCGGTTTCTAGAAGAGGAAGAGAAGGCCAGGTTGGCTGCACTGAGTGAGGAAGAGGAGCAGAAGAGTCAGAGCATGAAGGAGAAGATGGAGGCTCTGAGCAGAGAGATGGAAGCTCTTTCAGACACAGTCAGAGCCACAGAGGAGCAGCTGAGAGCTGAAAATGCCTCATTCCTGATCAACTACAAGGCTGCAGTGGAAAGAGTCCAGCAGTGCACCCTACTGGATGATCCACAGCTGCTCCCAGGAGCTCTGATAGACGAGGCCAAACACCTGGGCAACCTGAGCTTCAACATCTGGAACAAGATGAAGGACATGGTCTCCTACACTCCTGTGATTCTGGACCCAAACACTGCTCAACCAAGACTCATCCTGTCTGAAGATCTGACCAGCGTGAGACGAGGAGAGAAACAGCAGTTTCCTGATAATCCAGAGAGGATTCATTATTCCTTCTCTGTTCTGGGCTCTGAGGGCTTTGACTCCGGGACTCACATCTGGGATGTCGAGGTTCGAGACATTACAGGCTGGGAATTGGGTGTGTTAGCAGAGTCTGCCCAGAGGAAGGGAGACATAAGGTCTGGATTATGGACATTATTGTTCTTTAAAGGTAAATACAGCACTGTCTCCCCTTCAGCCCCAGACACTGATCTCCCGCTACTGAAGAAGCTCCAGAGGATCAGAGTGACTCTGGACTGGAACAGACACAATGTGTCTTTCTCTGATCCTGATACGAACACACTCATACACACCTTCACCTTTACACCTATTTTCATGCTCACTGAAAAGGTTTTTCCATATATAAGAGCTGAGTGTAAACTTCCACTAAGGATTTTACCAGTGAACGTCTCTGTGACTGTGGTTAAACCGTTTAGTTAGGTTAGAGATGCTACTTCTGATCTTGCTAGCTTTTGAACATTACCAACGCTGCCTTAGACTTAAAGGTCCCATGACATGGTGCTCTTTGGATGCTTTTATATAGGCCTTAGTGGTCCCCTAATACTGTATCTGAAGTCTCTTTTATATAGGCCTTAGTGGTCCCCTAATACTGTATCTGAAGTCTCTTTTATATAGACCTTAGTGGTCCCCTAATACTGTATCTGAAGTCTCTTTTATATAGACCTTAGTGGTCCCCTAATACTGTATCTGAAGTCTCTTTTATATAGACCTTAGTGGTCCCCTAATACTGTATCTGAAGTCTCTTTTATATAGACCTTAACAGGGTTCCAGACTAACTTTTTTCATTTGGAGCACAGTGGCCCCCAACTGAAAATTTTAGGGGCACACACAGTAAATCAACATGCTAACCAAATATTCACATTTCTACTAATTTCCACTGTATTACTAATAAATACTTTGATAATAGATGCAGAAATTACAATGTGCTGTTTCAAATTCAGTGTCACTTTTGAAGATGCAACATAGAAGGTAAACTGACAGCCTCATTGTTGTCATGACAGTAAAAAAGAAATATATATATATTTTTATTATAGTTTTATTTTCATAACTGTTTTTAATTGCTCTTTAATGTTTCATGTGAAGCACTTTGAATTACCTTGTTGCTGAAAGCTGCTGTAGAAATAAAGTTGCCTTGCCTTACAACCTCAGTCTGTCTGTCAGTCAGTCACCAGGGCAGAGAAACCACCGTTGTATACAGTATTCTCAAAATCTGTGACCTCGGCCACCTTGAGATTGACATGTGTTGTATTTGAACAGCTCGTCACACTTAATCCTCGTTGATTTATTGCTGGGAAGTGTTAAAGAGATTTTATTTTACATTATCTTTACACTGTAATTAATCAAATGTTTCTAGTGTGAACGTAGCCATAGTATTAAATTATAGGACATGCCATCCCATCTGTAGCCTCTATCTATGCCACACGGTAAGTAAGTAAGTAAAGTTTATTTATAGGAGTTAAACATAGTGCTGTATACTGCTACCTATAGACATGTCTCTACAGTCTTATTAGGAGTTAAACATAGTGCTGTATACTGCTACCTATAGACATGTCTCTACAGTCTTATTAGGAGTTAAACATAGTGCTGTATACTGCTACCTATAGACATGTCTCTACAGTCTTATTAGGAGTTAAACATAGTGCTGTATACTGCTACCTATAGACATGTCTCTACAGTCTTATTAGGAGTTAAACATAGTGCTGTATACTGCTACCTATAGACATGTCTCTACAGTCTTATTAGGAGTTAAACATAGTGCTGTATACTGCTACCTATAGACATGTCTCTACAGTCTTATTAGGAGTTAAACATAGTGCTGTATACTACTACCTATAGACATGTCTCTACAGTCTTATTAGGAGTTAAACATAGTGCTGTATACTGCTACCTATAGACATGTCTCTACAGTCTTATTAGGAGTTAAACATAGTGCTGTATACTGCTACCTATAGACATGTCTCTACAGTCTTATTAGGAGTTAAACATAGTGCTGTATACTACTACCTATAGACATGTCTCTACAGTCTTATTAGGAGTTAAACATAGTGCTGTATACTGCTACCTATAGACATGTCTCTACAGTCTTATTAGGAGTTAAACATAGTGCTGTATACTGCTACCTATAGGCATGTCTCTACAGTCTTATTAGGAGTTAAACATAGCGCTGTATACTGCTACCTATAGGCATGTCTCTACAGTCTTATTAGGAGTTAAAACGCCCAAATTATGCTCATTTTCAGGTTCATAATTGTATTTTAAGGTTGTACCAGAATAGGTTTACATGGTTTAATTTTCAAAAAACACCATATTTTAGTTGTACTGCACAGCTCTCTCTCACTGCTGCAGATCCTCTTTTCACCTGGTCTCTGTTTTAGCTACAGAGTGAGACCTCCTTACATCTTCTTCTTCTGTACTATCTTTGATTGCACTTGCACATGCTCAGTAGCTCAGATGTAGATCATGTCAGCTAGCTCCATAGACAGTAAAAGAAAGGCTGTTTCTCCAACTTTGGTCCGTTACAAGGCAGGATTAGCTGGGAGACTTCTTCTAAACCAGGGACCACATGGAAGTAGTTCTTTTGTAGATTATGGTGAACTTGTGTGTGTTGTAGCAGTGCTTTGCTATTGAGAATGACGTAGCATGCTAGCGTTAGCATGCTAACTCTACGAGCTAACAGTTGTGGTTAGCCAGCTCATTTCGGACTGTGACGTCACAGTCTTAGCCAATTTTGAGCAGCTCACCAGGAGAGCGAAGGCAGGACACATTCAGAAACCAGATCTCACTCAGAACACCATGGAGGGATTTATTTAAAAGTGTGTATGTGTGTGGAAGCACCAGAGACACAAAATAACTCCCCAAATCACCAGAAAAAGTGTTTTTTCATAATATGGGCACTTTAAATACCACCTGATTAGTTATTTTGGAGCTTGTTCAGCTGAGATTGTCTAGAGACGCTCGGTTGCTATATGACAACAATGGCTTTAAGCCGAGTCTGGAGCAGAAAGCAGAGCAGTAGCCTAACGTTAACGTTAATCAAAACGTAATTTTCATGTATCAAACTGAGATATATGTGTGTAATATGTCAATAACTGGGTGAATAGAATCCTAAATGTTACTAAAAATGTTACAAAAGTCCATCTTTTCTCCGACTCGTAGTATCGTGTGACAAAAAGAACGCAACAACCCCGCGGTTATTCGTTTTTACGTCACAGATGTGACGTCACACTCGAGCTACTAGTCGCGATTACACGACAAAAAGAACGCACCATTAAAGAAGGATTACCCAAGAATTTCTAATATAGGATTAACATTCTTTCGGATCTAGCTTGACCGGAAGCAAAATTATGAATCCCATTATGGCCACGGGGCATAAACATTCAAATGAAAAATAACACTCAGTAGCCTAGCTAACCCGTTTCACACACACACAGACAGACGGAGACAGGCAGGCAGACAAACAAACAAACAAACACACACACACACGCAAAACAGGGAGAGTGGAGAGGAATGCAAATAGAGAAGAGTAAAGAAAACACTGAGAAACATCGAGAGACGCTAGTTAGCTTGGAAACGATCTAAGTGGAATAACGAAGCTGAAGAGGTGTAGGCTACACTACGGCACTTTTCCTGTCCAACAGCAGTGGTTTAGAACAAACGTTGTGCTAGTGTGCCTGGCTAAAGTTGGAGCTAACGGACTAGCTAGCTCGCTAAAGTTGGAGCTAACGGACTAGCTAGCTCGCTAAAGTTGGAGCTAACGGACTAGCTAGCTAGCTAAAGTTGGAGCTAACGGCGGAGAGTTGCTGGTTCGGAAGACGCTGATTTTGGACCGGAGAGGACGACAGCGTGTTTCCCTGCTGAGGAGGACTTTGCCGTAGCTGGTGACTAGTGTTCGTGTTTGAGTTGTGTTTCTTGTGTTTGAGTTGTGTTTCTTGTGTTTGAGTTGTGTTTCTTGTGTTTGAGCTGTTTCTTGTGTTTGAGCTGTGTTTCTTGTGTTTGAGTTGTGTTTCTTGTGTTTGAGTTGTGTTTCTTGTGTTTGAGCTGTGTTTCTTGTGTTTGAGTTGTGTTTCTTGTGTTTGAGTTGTGTTTCTTGTGTTTGAGCTGTTTCTTGTGTTTGAGCTGTGTTTCTTGTGTTTGAGCTGTTTCTTGTGTTTGAGTTGTGTTTCTTGTGTTTGAGTTGTGTTTCTTGTGTTTGAGTTGTGTTTCTTGTGTTTGAGTTGTGTTTCTTGTGTTTGAGCTGTGTTTCTTGTGTTTGAGTTGTGTTTCTTGTGTTTGAGTTGTGTTTCTTGTGTTTGAGCTGTGTTTCTTTTGTTTGAGTTGTGTTTCTTGTGTTTGAGTTGTGTTTCTTTTGTTTGACCTGTGTTTCTTGTGTTTGAGCTGTGTTTCTTGTGTTTGAGTTGTGTTTCTTGTGTTTGAGCTGTGTTTCTTTTGTTTGAGTTGTGTTTCTTGTGTTTGAGTTGTGTTTCTTTTGTTTGAGCTGTTTCTTGTGTTTGAGCTGTTTCTTGTGTTTGAGCTGTGTTTCTTGTGTTTGAGCTGTGTTTCTTGTGTTTGAGCTGTGTTTCTTGTGTTTGAGCTGTGTTTCTTGTGTTTGAGTTATGTTTCTTGTGTTTGAGTTGTGTTTCTTGTGTTTGAGCTGTGTTTCTTGTGTTTGAGTTGTGTTTGAGTTGTGTTTGAGTTGTGTTTGAGTTGTGTTTCTTGTGTTTGAGCTGTGTTTCTTGTGTTTGAGCTGTTTCTTGTGTTTGAGTTGTGTTTCTTGTGTTTGAGCTGTTTCTTGTGTTTGAGTTGTGTTTCTTGTGTTTGAGTTGTGTTTATTGTGTTTGAGTTGTGTTTCTTGTGTTTGAGTTGTGTTTCTTGTGTTTGAGCTGTTTCTTGTGTTTGAGTTGTGTTTCTTGTGTTTGAGCTGTTTCTTGTGTTTGAGTTGTGTTTCTTGTGTCTGAGCTGTGTTTCTTGTGTTTGAGCTGTGTTTCTTGTGTTTGAGTTGTGTTTCTTGTGTTTGAGCTGTGTTTCTTGTGTTTGAGTTGTGTTTCTTGTGTTTGAGTTGTGTTTCTTGTGTTTGAGTTGTGTTTCGTATGTTTGAGTTGTGTTTCTTGTGTGTTTGAGTTGTGTTTCTTGTGTTTGAGCTGTGTTTCTTGTGTTTGAGCTGTGTTTCTTGTGTTTGAGTTGTGTTTCTTGTGTTTGAGCTGTGTTTCTTGTGTTTGAGCTGTGTTTCTTGTGTTTGAGCTGTGTTTCTTGTGTTTGAGTTGTGTTTCTTGTGTTTGAGCTGTGTTTCTTGTGTTTGAGCTGTGTTTCTTGTGTTTGAGTTGTGTTTCTTGTGTTTGAGTTTGAGCTGTGTTTCTTGTGTTTGAGTTGTGTTTCTTGTGTTTGAGTTGTGTTTCTTGTGTTTGAGTTGTGTTTCTTGTGTTTGAGTTGTGTTTCTTATGTTTGAGCTGTGTTTCTTGTGTTTGAGCTGTGTTTCTTGTGTTTGAGCTGTTTCTTGTGTTTGAGTTGTGTTTCTTGTGTTTGAGTTGTGTTTCTTGTGTTTGAGCTGTGTTTCTTGTGTTTGAGCTGTGTTTCTTGTGTTTGAGTTGTGTTTCTTGTGTTTGAGCTGTGTTTCTTGTGTTTGAGCTGTGTTTCTTGTGTTTGAGCTGTGTTTCTTGTGTTTGAGTTGTGTTTCTTGTGTTTGAGCTGTGTTTCTTGTGTTTGAGCTGTGTTTCTTGTGTTTGAGTTGTGTTTCTTGTGTTTGAGTTGTGTTTCTTATGTTTGAGCTGTGTTTCTTGTGTTTGAGCTGTGTTTCTTGTGTTTGAGCTGTTTCTTGTGTTTGAGCTGTTTCTTGTGTTTGAGCTGTTTCTTGTGTTTGAGCTGTGTTTCTTGTGTTTGAGTTGTGTTTCTTGTGTTTGAGTTGTGTTTCTTGTGTTTGAGTTGTGTTTCTTGTGTTTGAGCTGTGTTTCTTGTGTTTGAGCTGTGTTTCTTGTGTTTGAGTTGTGTTTCTTGTGTTTGAGCTGTGTTTCTTGTGTTTGAGTTGTGTTTCTTGTGTTTGAGCTGTGTTTCTTGTGTTTGAGCTGTGTTTCTTGTGTTTGAGTTGTGTTTGAGCTGTTTCTTGTGTTTGAGTTGTGTTTCTTGTGTTTGAGCTGTGTTTCTTGTGTTTGAGTTGTGTTTGAGCTGTTTCTTGTGTTTGAGTTGTGTTTCTTGTGTTTGAGTTGTGTTTCTTGTGTTTGAGCTGTGTTTCTTGTGTTTGAGTTGTGTTTGAGCTGTTTCTTGTGTTTGAGTTGTGTTTCTTGTGTTTGAGTTGTGTTTCTTGTGTTTGAGCTGTGTTTCTTGTGTTTGAGTTGTGTTTCTTTTGTTTGAGCTGTTTCTTGTGTTTGAGCTGTTTCTTGTGTTTGAGCTGTGTTTCTTGTGTTTGAGTTGTGTTTCTTATGTTTGAGTTGTGTTTCTTGTGTTTGAGCTGTTTCTTGTGTTTGAGCTGTTTCTTGTTTTTGAGTTGTGTTTCTTGTGTTTGAGCTGTGTTTCTTGTGTTTTAGTTGTGTTTCTTATGTTTGAGTTGTTTCTTGTGTTTGAGTTGTGTTTCTTGTGTTTGAGTTGTGTTTCTTGTGTTTGAGTTGTGTTTCTTGTGTTTCTTGTGTTTGAGTTGTGTTTCTTGTGTTTGAGTTGTGTTTCTTGTGTTTGAGTTGTGTTTCTTGTGTTTGAGCTGTGTTTCTTGTGTTTGAGCTGTGTTTCTTGTGTTTGAGCTGTTTCTTGTGTTTGAGCTGTTTCTTGTGTTTGAGCTGTTTCTTGTGTTTGAGTTGTGTTTCTTGTGTTTGAGCTGTGTTTCTTGTGTTTGAGCTGTGTTTCTTGTGTTTGAGCTGTTTCTTGTGTTTGAGCTGTGTTTCTTGTGTTTGAGTTGTGTTTCTTGTGTTTGAGCTGTGTTCCTTGTGTTTGAGCTGTTTCTTGTGTTTGAGTTGTGTTTCTTGTGTTTGAGCTGTGTTTCTTGTGTTTGAGTTGTGTTTCTTGTGTTTGAGCTGTGTTTCTTGTGTTTGAGTTGTGTTTCTTGTGTTTGAGCTGTTTCTTGTGTTTGAGCTGTGTTTCTTGTGTTTGAGCTGTGTTTCTTGTGTTTGAGTTGTCTTTCTTGTGTTTGAGTTGTGTTTCTTGTGTTTGAGCTGTGTTTCTTGTGTTTGAGCTGTGTTTCTTGTGTTTGAGCTGTGTTTCTTGTGTTTGAGTTGTGTTTCTTGTGTTTGAGCTGTGTTTCTTGTGTTTGAGTTGTGTTTCTTGTGTTTGAGCTGTTTCTTGTGTTTGAGCTGTGTTTCTTGTGTTTGAGTTGTGTTTCTTGTGTTTGAGCTGTGTTTCTTGTGTTTGAGTTGTGTTTCTTGTGTTTGAGTTGTGTTTCTTGTGTTTGAGCTGTTTCTTGTGTTTGAGCTGTTTCTTGTGTTTGAGTTGTGTTTCTTGTGTTTGAGCTGTGTTTCTTGTGTTTGAGCTGTGTTTCTTGTGTTTGAGTTGTGTTTCTTGTGTTTGAGTTGTGTTTCTTGTGTTTGAGCTGTGTTTCTTGTGTTTGAGCTGTTTCTTGTGTTTGAGCTGTGTTTCTTGTGTTTGAGTTGTGTTTCTTGTGTTTGAGTTGTGTTTCTTGTGTTTGAGTTGTGTTTCTTGTGTTTGACCTGTGTTTCTTGTGTTTGAGCTGTTTCTTGTGTTTGAGCTGTGTTTCTTGTGTTTGAGCTGTTTCTTGTGTTTGAGTTGTGTTTCTTGTGTTTGAGTTGTGTTTCTTGTGTTTGAGCTGTGTTTCTTGTGTTTGAGTTGTGTTTCTTGTGTTTGAGTTGTGTTTCTTGTGTTTGAGCTGTGTTTCTTGTGTTTGAGCTGTGTTTCTTTTGTTTGAGCTGTGTTTCTGGGACTAACAGCTAACAGGAAGTTGGATTTCTGTGTGTTTGCTTCACTGAAGAAGATAACGTCCTGCTGGCTGCTGCACGTCCACATGACCCCTCAACTTTTCTCTTTTTCTCCTCTCGACGTGTCTGTGTGTGTGTCTGTGTGTGTGTGTGTGTGTGTGTGTGTGTGTGTGTGTGTGTGTGTGTGTGTGTGGGTAGGTGTGTGTTAACGCAGTGGTTTAATAGGGTTTGAGTAAGTTTTACATTGAAATGCTGTAGGGGAGGAATCATTTTGTGTAGCTGGAGTGTTTTAAGTGGAAACTGATACAGAAACGGGTAAAGGGGTAGCTAGTTGTGTGTAATATGATTTGAAGAAATATTGCAGGTAGCATATTTGAAGGGTGTGATTTGGGTTATGTTTTTTCTTGTTATTCAATTAACGGCTAAATGTTATTTATACATTTAAGTTATTGTTCAGTAAGCAGTACCTTTTTTTGTTAAAGAGTTGTCTGAGGTCAGTTATTCCAATACAGCACAATAGCTGGTTAAAAGTAGGGTGGTATATAACTAATCCAAAATAGGTCAACCTTCGTGGTAGCTACTTTAAAGAAATGAACCCAAACACTTCATCATTCCAGTCTGAAGTTACGTATTGCAGCTTGGTCATTGCACTTGACAATGCAAGTTTGTCAAGTCAAATATCCTATATGGCTTTAATAGAAAAATGTATTTTGAAGCATCGTGATGCATCGAGATATCGAATTGAATCGCTGACCTGATAATCGTAATCAAATCGGGAGACCAGTGAAGATTCACACCTCTAGTAGCTAGTAGGCTCGTCATGGCAATTAGCTTCGGAGCGAGTGGTGACTCTACAGTCAGTGAGAGAAACAAAGTGTCTCCCCTGTTCTTTCCTACCACGGTGGGAAACCTGTAGCAGGAAAAGTTAACCCTCTCCTTGATTTTATGTTGGTTATGGAGAACGAGAAACAGGAAATTAGTCGGGGGAAACCATAATCGCTATGACGACCAGCAACGCTCGTCTCAGGCATGAGGCAGTACTATCTGCAGTGGAAAATGTTGGTAACAGTGTTACATTATGTGACAGATTGTTAGTTCCAAGTGAGAATGTTAGTGTGAAATTGAACACTACGTATATGCCAATGTTGTTTTTAAATTAAAAAAACATTTGCACAAAGCAAGCCGATCCACTAAATATTTTAATCGTTTGACAGCACTAATATATATATACAAAAATCGTGTGACATGAAAAGATTTTGTGTGTAAGCAGTTGAAAAAAACTGTAATGTGTATGTCTGGGTCTGCCGAGGTTTCTTCCTAAAAGTGAGTTTTTCCTTGCCACTGCCGCAATAGCCACTGGTAATGCTTGCTCTTGAGGGAATTTCTGTAATTGTTGGGGCTTTGTAAATTATAGAGTGTGGTCTAGACCTACTCTATCTGTAAAGTGTCTCGAGATAACTGTTATGATTTGATGCTATAAATAAAATTGAATTGTAAAATTTAATTGAATTGTGTTATTCTGTTGCGTGTACATATTTTTTCTTGTGAGTTGCTGTAGCACAGGAATTTCCCCAGTGTGGGATTAATAAAGTCTATCTGATGTTATTGTGTCTGGCGCTTAGCAACACTTGAGTCAAACTGTAATTATAAAGTTACACCCTTCACCTGACTGGCCTCAGGCAAACCAGGAAATGGGATGTGGCCGTGCCTCACTGAGACGACACAAACGCACTGAGAGACGGACGATAACATTCACCTTTAGTTCAAAAACGAGAGAGGACATTTACAGGAGGGAATACTGGGAATACTACAATACTGGGAAAACTACAATACTAGAATACTACAACTTCAACCAGCTGCTGACTCAACAAACTGAACGAGGCTTTTACAAGAACAAAGACTCAAGGTGAAAGTACGTTTCAGGGAACAGGGAGTGGCTGAGCTCTCGGTCTGCTGTGTTTTCTACTACGGAGACTAAATGGCTTCCGCATTAGAGGAAGATCTCTGCTGTTCGATCTGCGAAAAACTCTTTACACATCCTGTCTTCCTGTCATGTACCCACAGCTTCTGTAGAGACTGTTTGCAGAGTCGGTGGACGGAGAAAGAACGACGTGAGTGTCCAATTTGTAAGAAAATATCTCGGAAATTAATTCCACCTTTGAACCTGGTGTTACAGAACCTGTGTGAGAGTTTCTTACTGAAGAGAGATCAGAGAGCTTCAGAGCCTCGCTGCAGTCCGCACTCTAAGAAACTCAAACTCTTCTGTCTGGACCATCAGCAGCCGGTGTGTTACATCTGCAGAGATTCAGAAGAACACACCAACCACAGATTCAAACACATCGATGAAGTTACACGACAACCCAGGAAGAAACTTCAGGAAACTCTGAAGCCCTTAAAGGAGAAGTTAAGGGTTTTTGAACAAGTTAAAGTGAAGTTTGATCAAACAGCAAATCACATAAAGCTCCAGGCCCGACGCACAGAGACGCAGATTAAGGATCAGTTTAAGAAGCTTCGCTGGTTTCTAGAAGAGGAAAAGGAGGCCAGGTTGGCTGCACTGAGGGAGGAAGAGGAGCAGAAGAGTCATAGCATGAAGAAGAAGATCGAGGCTCTGAGCAGAGAGATAGCAGCTCTTTCAGACACAGTCAGAGCCACAGAGGAGCAGCTGAGAGATGGAGACGTCTCATTCCTGATCAACCACAAGGCTGCAGTGGAAAGAGTCCAGCAGTGCCCCCTGCTGGATGATCCACAGCTGCTCCCAGGAGCTCTGATAGACGAGGCCAAACACCTGGGCAACCTGAGCTTCAACATCTGGAACAAGATGAAGGTCTTGGTCTCCTACACTCCTGTGATTCTGGAACCAAACACTGCTCAACCAAGACTCATCCTGTCTGAAGATCTGACCAGTGTGGGACGAGGAAAGTATCAGCAGCTTCCTGATAATCCAGAGAGGATTCATTATTCCTTCTCTGTCCTGGGCTCTGAGGGCTTTAACTCAGGGACTCACATCTGGGATGTCGAGGTTGGAGACATTACCGGCTGGGAATTGGGTGTGTTAGCAGAGTCTGCCCAGAGGAAGGGAGACATAAGGTCTGGGCTATGGGCAATATGGTTCTTTACAGGTAAATATAGAGCTGTCTCCCCTTCAGCTCCAGACACTGATCTCGTAGTGCAGAAGAAGCTCCAGAGGATCAGAGTGACTCTGGACTGGAACAGTAAAGAATTGGCGTTCTCTGATCCTGATACTAAAACACTCATACACACCTTCACACACACTTTCAGTGAGAAGATGTTTCCATACTTTAAAACACGGAAAAATCTCCCACTGAAGATTTTACCAGTGAAGGTCTGTGTCTACAGATTGGCTTGGGAACCAAAACGCGGTGCCAATTGGCCACCGGTTCCGACGTAAACGGTAGTAATGAGACCGAATAAAGACGAAAATTTCGCTCAATGGTGTTTTAAGCCTCCAACGTCGCCTTCCAGGTAGCTAATCCTCACCTTAACCCTAAACATAACCATTGTCTGGAAGGCAAGTTGGGGGCTAAAAACGCCAAACACCGAAAATTTCGGTGCCTGACTTATTTTTTTCAGAAGCATCGCTGCACGGAACGCTACGTTACCGTTAGCTAGTAGCTGGATTAAACCCAATGGTTAAAATGCTGACAGCTAACGTTAAGAGGTGTAAAGTGTGACTGTATTTCCCTGTAGAGGATTCCAACACCGAGACATAACTGTCTGACTGCAGGTGCAGAAGTCGGAAAAACAACACAGACGGTGCGTTCACTTGAAACTCACTAGCCTCGTCGTGCATTCAAAGTTATTGTAAAATACCCTTTTCCCATCTGGTGTTTGTTTTTGTCGTTTAGCAGCAATTTACTGGTGAAATAAGTCATTGTTATAAGTTATAGTTATTACATTATTAATCAATCTTTTAATTTTGACCACATGGCCTTAGCAATAAGTTGTTCTGTCATATCGCCGTTTTTGTGCTCCTTTTTTATATTTTATATTATATATATTATAAATATATCAGGGCTGTAGTCAAGACCACCTTTGTCGAGTCCAAGACCAGGACTAGTCGAGACCAAGTCAAGACCGAGTCCAAAAAAGTCAGAGTCCTCTGCAGGTGTCTTATGAAGTTTGACGTTGACCCACAGGTTTCCCGAAATTGTTGCTTTGCAGTCTGCCCCGTGTTTCTTTTTAAGCCCAGTGCTGAGAAATTCCTGGTGATTTTTATAACCAAATTTGATTTTGGCAGAATTGGCGGACGTCTTCATTTGTTATGGTGTGTGGCGGTAACGTTAATGGCAGTAACGTTAGCAGGGCACGCAGATGCAGGGAGGCGTGCAAAGACAATCTAGCGTGTGATTGGTTATCAGGTGGCCAGTGTTTCACTTTCACTCCAATATTATTATAAATGTAATAAAGACACCAGGACTCGGTTCGAGACCAAAAGCCATATTTGGCAAGACCAGTGGCTGAGACCGAGACCAAAGTCCAAATAACAGCGAGTCCGAGACAAGTCCGAGACCATAAAAAACCGTCTCGGTCCAGACTCGAGTCCAAGACCGGACTTGAGTACTACAGCCCTGAAATATATTATATATATTTCGGTTCAGGCAACATTTAGGCACCAGTATCGGAAAAAACCCAAACGATACCCAACCCTACTGCAGAACAACAGACATAGAAGATGATGTCTGGTAACCATGTTGTCCTGATTATGTCGTTGGTTGTCATGGTGTTGAGGATGATATGTACAGTACAGCAACAAATAATAAGAAAAATGTGCAACATGTTTAATTTAGAGTCAAAGATGTTGGAACAACAGACAAATATTATAAAATCACCTTAATAACTCATTCATATCAACATTTATTCTTCTGAAGATTCATTGAGTTTAAAAACTGCAGATATATTCAGTTATTTTTTACATTGCTAAGTTTTGGTTTAAAGATGAATATCTTCTGATCTGATATCTTCTCATTCCCCCTGCTCTGTCGTTTCCCCCTCTCATTCCCCCTGCTCTGGGAATTATTTTTTTTATGTTTTTGTGCTTTTATTTTGGTAACCTCTACAGATCTCTCTCTCTTTTTGGGGGGGATGACCTTGTTAGGAAAGAGGGGAACGAGTAGAGGGGTGTGTTAAGTTTGGCTTTTGTTTGGTGTGTCTTCAGATTATTCTGCATTTAATTCAGTCTGTTTTTTTGGATATAGTCATTTGTATTCTGTATATGGATTCAGTATATCGGTATAAGTATAAGGTTAAGTTGTAAATATATGTTGAAAGTTATTGTGGGATTGTCTCAGTGCTCTTCACTGTATAAAGATGTCGGTAGAGAGCGTAGCTATGTATACCGGAGGAAAAGCAGTGTAGGGGTCGGAGAGAGGGGAGTGGGCAGAGGGCTTTGTTAAGTCTGGCTTTTCTTTGGTGCAAGATTATAATAGTTTTGAATTTTCAATTAGTTTTATTTCATTTGAGTTTTTACTTGGATTTTTTTAAAGTGTAGTTTTAGACTGTGTTTGCTAGTTTAAGTTTTTATATATATTAAGTCAGTGATTTTCAACCACTGTGTGCCGTGAGAAATTATCCAATTTTACTTAATTGGTCCAACAAAATTTTTTTATTGAGTTACTGCAAATATTTTGCCATTGTTGCGCATCTGTGCCTGCAATGTGATGACTGGCAGAGAAATTAAATACTATTCTATGTCAGTAGGTGGCAGTATAGCACAATAATGACCTTGTTGATTTAAGACAATAAAATTACTGCCACCTGGTTACAGTAGGGCCGAGATCATCAATGTAAGCCTGCAACAGTGATGGATACATTTTTAAAAAGGAAAAATTCAGATTCTGATCTTATTAGGCTACAATGTGTCATTTTGTAACATTTTTGGTTGGTGGTGTGCTGCGGGATTTTTTTAATGTAAAAAATGTGCCGTGGCTCAAAAAAGGTTGAAAAACACTCAAGTTTTTAGTTTTTGTCATGGCCAGGTATTGTGTCTCAGAAGTATGTAGCTGCATAATACATACAGAATACAAGTTTAATGTACTGTATGCTTCTGTTGTCCATCGGCCTAATACATGCTTGGAGAGAGTTGAGGAACTGTGTGGAACTTGTTTATCACGAATAAAAATCAGCTCTGGAAAGAAAAACCTGTTTGACTGATGTGGCTGATTTCTCCATCATGCTTTTCATCCTGTTTGTACCGGTTCACCACCATCACCACACCTTTCACTGTGTATTTCAGGAGGGTCAAACTGGAAAATAAGACTCACATTAAGGGCCAGACATGTAGAGTTTATTGACATGCTTTTATTTCATCAAAAAAAGTCAAAGATGTTTGACTTTATTATTATGTGTCTTATATAGCTTTCTTACTTAAAAGTCAGCAAAAAGTAACTTGGCCATCAAAGAAAAAAAAGTGACAACTTCGGAAAATGGGCCAAAAACAATGGAAAAAGTGAAAAAATCAAGAAAAAAAAAGCCCAAAAAGTATCGGCAAAAGTGAGAAAAAACTTCAGAAAAAGCGACTAAACATTGAAAAAGCTACAACATCTAGGTGGACAAAAATGTATTGTGAAACTAAATTAATTTGGGGGGTGAAAATCTTTGACCTCGGCATCCTCGAGTTTTATGTGTGGTGTATTTGAACAGCTGTTCAAACTTAATCCTCGTTGATTTATTTTACATTATCTTTACACTGGGATTCATCACGTTTCTATGCAGCGGCATGGTGATATGTGAACATAGTCGTCAGTAAAAGTTTTACAGTCAAAGCATTATGTAAATGTTGTACGTCAGGTCTCAGCCACACAGTCACCGAAACCTATTTTTAATCTGCTGACACAAAGCTTGATTGTGTCAGCAGATATGTGGGAGGACTGCTCTGTACACCTGAATGCTCTGGGATGCTTTCAGCTTTAGAAAGTCTTATTTACTCTTTAGTACATGGAGAACAAAACGCTGTACAATAGTTCACTGGTTCTCAAGCTTTTGTCAATAATGTTCCCCCCTTTGAACAGTGTTTTTTTAGCCATGTACCCCTAACCAGCGCTAATAATATTTGGTAGAAATAAAAGTCTCTATAAAGAGGAAGTATCCAGCGATGTCAGAGATAGATTTACTAAACTACAGCCTTGGACCTGGAAATCATTTAGATGATGATGAAGAAAGGGGACAAAAACTTGGAAAAAGACGATAACTGTTTTAACTGTTTTTTATTTGCGTATTTTATCTCTCAGTTCTATAAATTCTTATACTGCACTGTAAAATGTGTTCTTGTCTTTTAAATTGTTTTTAATTGTTTTACAGAGATGGCAAAAGTACTCACTTCTCGTACTCAAGTAGAAGTACAGATACTTGTGTTAAAAAATACTCTGGTAAAAGTAGAAGTACTGATTTAACTTCTTTACTCAAGTAAAAGTAAAAAAGTACAGGCTTGGAAATGTACTTAAAGTATAAAAGTAAAAGTAGCCTTGCGAATGACAACCATTTTTTATGCAAAGCTACCTGGACCACACAGATGTTACTAGAGTGCAAGCTGAGAAACTTTAGTGGACATGGAAAAAAGGCTCTTTATATATATGCCATTGCCTACATTTTAAATGGATGTCTGCCAATAGGCCTAAAACATCACATATATGATTATTGTGACAGAGACTGGGACTCGAGGTTAATAAGATTCTGACTGAGTAGCAAGATATGAATTCAGTTGTGATTCTGTGAGAATTCACAGATCCAGTTTCTCCTTTTTTAATCTTCCCCTTAACATTTAAAGGAATCTATATGTATGTGTGTGTGCTCAGATATGGCTTAGGAAAGAAAATAATTGATTAAATATGAATTACTAAACAGACATTAATTAAGAAGTTCCCCATACTTTATTCGCCAGGAGTCCTTCTTGATGCCTAAACATCTCTCTCAGATAAGGCCAAGAATGATTGGGAATGTCTTGCTGCTTGTCTGCTGAATCTCTGAGATCTCTCATGTCTCCATCCATACTACTAGTGCTAACGGTACCACCATCATGCTGCAAGGATTTGCCGAAAATTAATGCCGCCGAATCTGTCGAGTCGTTTTGTAGTGGTGCGTCAAGTATATTATCAATTAGATTGAATTCGGTATTGATGACGCAAAAAATCATAACGGTAACTCCACTGAAATGATTTGAAACTTGTTAACGAGGACTAGATTAGGACTGCATTTAAAGTTGACCATTCTGGTTTCCTCTTCGCCCCCCCAGGTGTGTCTGTTAAAACACGGACGGAGACAACTTCTCTCTTTTGATGCTTAAATAAGATGAAGCAACGTGCAACCTAGCTAACAGGTGAAGAACACAAACAACAGAATCACTAGCTAACTTACTTTAAGTTTGCCATAACTATAGACCAATACAACAACAGGCTTACATTAACTGACAACAGAAGTTATACGACTTACAGTTCTCAAGGATGCACACACACCATCTAACTGATTATCCTCCGGACAGATTGTGTCTTTTTTTCTTTTCTCTCATTTGTTTCTCCGTGTGGCTCGCGGTGTGAGGCGCGTGTCTGCTCTATTTTCCCGACATGCACTCCCAATCACTCCTGATAGACAGTTGTACAAAACTAAAGGAACGAGCACATTTTCTAAAATGTAAGGAGTAGAAAGTACCGATATTCGTGTTAAAATGTAAGGAGTAAAAGTAAAAAGTCGCCGCAAAAATAAATAGTAAAGTAAAAATATCTGAAAAATCTACTTAAGTACAGTAACGAAGTATTTGTACTTCGTTACTTCCCATCTCTGTTGTTTTATAACTGCTCTTTCATGTATTATGTAAAGCACTTTGAATTGCCCTGTTGCTGAAATGTGCTCTATAAATAAAGCTGCCTTGCCTTGCCTAGAAAGAAGGAAGGAAGGCAAGAATAGGTCAAAAATAGTAATAAAAACTTGGAAGAAAAAAAGACAGTAGAAGAAAGTCAGGAAGAAAGGCAAGAATAGGTCAAAATAAGCAACAAAAACTTCACTCCAGTATAAGTAACTACAGCCTTTTTTTGCAAAACATTTCACACAGGTCAGGTTAAAAGATTTTCATCAGATTTTGAGAGACTCTAGTCACGCTCATCCCGCTCCCCGTTTCCTGGTTAGCTCTCCGCCAATCAGATGGCTCATTTGAGTCTGACTGCCTCTGGTCCCTGTCTACCTCTGGTCCCTGTCTCCTCTGGTCCCTGTCTCCTCTGGTCCCTGTCTCCCTGTCTCTGGTCCCTGTCTACTCTGGTCCCTGTCTACTCTGGTCCCTGTCTGGTCCCTGGTCCTGTCTCTGTCTCTGGTCCCTGTCTGCTCTGGTCCCTGTCCCTGTCTGCTGGTCCCTCTACTCTGGTCCCTCTGGTCCCTGTCTGTCTGGTCTCTGGTCCCTGTCTGCTCTGGTCTCTGTCTACTCTGGTCCCTGTCTGCTCTGGTCTCTGTCTACTCTGGTCTCTGTCTGGTCCCTGTCTACTCTGGTCCCTGTCTACTCTGGTCCCTGTCTGCTCTGGTCCCTCTGGGTCTCTCTCTCTGGTCTCTGTCTGGTCTCTGGTCTCTGTCTCTGGTCTCTGTCTCCTCCTCTGGTCCCTGTCTGCTCTGGTCTCTGTCTACTCTGGTCTCTGTCTACTCTGGTCTCTGTCTACTCTGGTCTATGTCTCCTCTGGTCCCTGTCTGCTCTGGTCTCTGTCTCCTCTGGTCTCCTCTAGACCCTGTTAGCCAGGCTGGCATCAATCATGGGAAACACCTCTCACCCTCCCCACCCCCCTACATGAGACTGTGAGTTCCCTGAGCAGCACCCTCAGTGCAAGAAGGAGCGCTACCGCAGGTCCTTCATTCCAGCAGCAATCAGACTCTTTAATGCAACATCATAATGTAGCACTGCTAGCTGTTTCTGCAATATGAGCCATCACTGGACAATATACTGCACTATGCATATTTATTTATTAATCTCTGTTACCTTCAACTGTGCAATATGTCCTCTCTATTCATCTGTATATCTGTTTTTATATACGGTCTATTCATATAAGAGTGTTTATTGTGTTAATATGTTATGTTATGTTTTATTATTTAATTCTATTTTTTTCCATTTCATGTAATGTATGTTTATTTTTTCTCTCCTATGTCTACTTAATGTGTATTTGTGTTATTCTGATGTGTGTACATATTTTTTCTTTTGAGTTGCTGTAGCACAGGAATTTCCCCAGTGTGGGATTAATAAAGTCTATCTGATGTTATTGTGTCTGGCGCTTAGCAACACTTCAGTCAAACTGTAATTATAAAGTTACACCCTTCACCTGACTCGCCTCAGGCAAACCAGGAAATGGGATGTGGCCGTGCCTCACTGAGATGACACAAACGCACTGAGAGACGGACGATAACATTCACCTTTAGTTCAAAAACGAGAGAGGACATTTACAGGAGGGAATACTGTGAATACTGTAAATACTAGAATACTAGAATACTACAACTTCAACCAGCTGCTGACTCAACAAACTGAACGAGGCTTTTACAAGAACAAAGACTCAAGGTGAAAGTACGTTTCAGGGAACAGTGAGTGGCTGAGCTGTCTGTCTGCTGTGTTTTCTACTTCACGCGGAGACTAAATGGCTTCAAAATTAGAGGAAGATCTCCGCTGTACAATCTGCAGGTATATCTTTAGAAGTCCTGTCTACCTGTCATGTAACCACAGCTTCTGTGAAGTCTGTCTGCAGAGTTGCTGGACAGAGAAACAAGCACGTGAGTGTCCAGTTTGTAAGAAGTCATCTTCAAAGTCAAAACCAAACCGGGTGTTAAGGAACCGTTGTGAGGCCTACGTGTTGGAGAGAGAGATCAGAGAGCTTCAGAAACTGCACGACAACCCAAGAAGGACCTTCAGGAAACTCTGAAGCCCTTAAAGGAGAAGTTAAAGGTTTTTGAACAAGTTAAAGGGAACTTTGATCAAACAGCTAAACACTTGAAGGTCCAGGCCCGACGCACAGTGACGCAGATTAAGGATCAGTTTAAGAAGCTTCGGGTTTCTAGACGAGGAAGAGAAGGCCAGGTTGGCTGCACTGAGGGAGGAAGAGGAGCAGAAGAGTCAGAGGATGAAGGAGAAGATGGAGGCTCTGAGCAGAGAGATAGCAGCTCTTTCAGACACAGTCAGAGCCACAGAGGAGCAGCTGAGAGATGAAGACGTCTCATTCCTGATCAACTACAAGGCTGCAGTGGAAAGAGTCCAGCAGTGCCCCCTGCTGGATGAGCCACAGCTGGTCTCAGGAGCTCTGATAGATGAGGCCAAACACCTGGGCAACCTGAGCTTCAACATCTGGAACAAGATGAAGGACATGGTCTTCTACACTCCTGTAATCCTGGATCCAAACACTGCTCATCCAGAACTCATCCTGTCTGAATATCTGACCAGTGTAGAAGAAGGAGAGAAACAGCAGCTTCCTGATAACCCAGAGAGGTTTGATGACCGCTGCTCTGTCCTGGGCTCTGAGGGCTTTAAATCCGGGACTCACATCTGGGATGTCGAGGTTGGAGACATTACCGGCTGGGAATTGGGTGTGTTAACAGAGTCTGTCCAGAGGAAGGGACCTATACGGTCTGGATTATGGACAATATGGTTCTGTAAAGGTAAATATAGAGCTGTCTCCCCATCACATCAACCCACTGATCTCATATTGCAGAAGAAGCTCCAGAGGATCAGAGTGACTCTGGACTGGAACAGTAAAGAATTGGCGTTCTCTGATCCTGATACTAACACACTCATACACACCTTCACAAACACTTTCACCGAGAAGATGTTTCCATACTATAAAACACGGAACAATCTCCCACTGAAGATTTTACCAGTGAACTTCTCTGTGACTGCAGAATAGGGTTGGGAACCAAAACGCGGTGCCAATTGGCCACCGGTTCCGACGTAAACGGTAGTAATGAAACCGAATAAGAACGAAAATTTCGCTCAATGGTGTTTTAAGCCTCCAACGTCGCCTTCCAGGCAGCTAACCCTCACCTTAACCCTAAACATAACCATTGTCTTATTTTTTTCAGAAGCATCGCTGCACGGAACGCTACGTTACCGTTAGCTAGTAGCTGGATTAAACCCAATGGTTAAAATGCTGACAGCTAACATTAAGAGGTGTAAAGTGTGACTGTATTTCCCTGTAGAGGATTCCAACACCGAGACATAACTGTCTGACTGCAGGTGCAGACGTCGGAAAAACAACACAGACGGTGCGTTCACTTGAAACTCACCAGCCTCGTCGTGCATTCAAAGTTATTGTAAAATACCCTTTTCCCATCTGGTGTTTGTTTTTGTCGTTTAGCAGCAATTTACTGGTGAAATAAGTCATTGTTATAAGTTATAGTTATTACATTATTAATCAATCTTTTAATTTTGACCACATGGCCTTAGCAATAAGTTGTTCTGTCATATCGCCGTTTTTGTGCTCCTTTTTATATTTTATATTATATATATTATAAATATATCAGGGCTGTAGTCAAGACCACCTTTGTCGAGTCCAAGACCAGGACTAGTCGAGACCAAGTCAAGACCGAGTCCAAAAAAGTCAGAGTCCTCTGCAGGTGTCTTATGAAGTTTGACGTTGACCCACAGGTTTCCCGAAATTGTTGCTTTGCAGTCTGCCCCGTGTTTCTTTTTAAGCCCAGTGCTGAGAAATTCCTGGTGATTTTTATAACCAAATTTGATTTTGGCAGAATTGGCGGACGTCTTCATTTGTTATGGTGTGTGGCGGTAACGTTAATGGCAGTAACGTTAGCAGGGCACGCAGATGCAGGGAGGCGTGCCAAGACAATCTAGCGTGTGATTGGTTATCAGGTGGCCAGTGTTTCACTTTCACTCCAATATTATTATAAATGTAATAAAGACACCAGGACTCGGTTCGAGACCAAAAGCCATATTTGGCAAGACCAGTGGCTGAGACCGAGACCAAAGTCCAAATAACAGCGAGTCCGAGACAAGTCCGAGACCATAAAAAAACCGTCTCGGGTCCAGACTCGAGTCCAAGACCGGACTTGAGTACTACAGCCCTGAAATATATTATATATATTTCGGTTCAGGCAACATTTAGGCACCAGTATCGGAAAAAACCCAAACGATACCCAACCCTACTCCAGAACAACAGACATAGAAGATGATGTCTGGTAACCATGTTGTCCTGATTATGTCGTTGGTTGTCATGGTGTTGAGGATGATATGTACAGTATAGCAACAAATAATAAGAAAAATGTGCAACATGTTTAATTTAGAGTCAAAGATGTTGGAACAACAGACAAATATTATAAAATCACCTTAATAACTCATTCATATCAACATTTATTCTTCTGAAGATTCATTGAGTTTAAAAACTGCAGATATATTCAGTTATTTTTTACATTGCTAAGTTTTGGTTTAAAGAGGAATATCTTCTGATCTGATATCTTCTCATTCCCCCTGCTCTGTCGTTTCCCCCTCTCATTCCCCCTGCTCTGGGAATTAATTTTTTTATGTTTTTGTGCTTTTATTTTGGTAACCTCTACAGATCTCTCTCTCTTTTGGGGGGGGATGACCTTGTTAGGAAAGAGGGGAACGAGTAGAGGGGTGTGTTAAGTTTGGCTTTTGTTTGGTGTGTCTTCAGATTATTCTGCATTTAATTCAGTCTGTTTTTTTGGATATAGTCATTTGTATTCTGTATATGGATTCAGTATATCGGTATAAGTATAAGGTTAAGTTGTAAATATATGTTGAAAGTTATTGTGGGATTGTCTCAGTGCACTGTATAAAGATGTCGGTAGAGAGCGTAGCTATGTATACCGGAGGAAAAGCAGTGTAGGGGTCGGAGAGAGGGGAGTGGGCAGAGGGCTTTGTTAAGTCTGGCTTTTCTTTGGTGTAAGATTATAATAGTTTTGAATTTTCAATTAGTTTTATTTCATTTGAGTTTTTACTTGGATTCTTTTTAAAGTGTAGTTTTAGACTGTGTTTGCTAGTTTAAGTTTTTATATATATTAAGTCAGTGATTTTCAACCACTGTGTGCCGTGAGAAATTATCCAATATTACTTAATTGGTCCAACAAAATTTTTTTATTGAGTTACTGCAAATATTTTGCCATTGTTGCGCATCTGTGCCTGCAATGTGATGACTGGCAGAGAAATTAAATACTATTCTATGTCAGTAGGTGGCAGTATAGCACAATAATGACCTTGTTGATTTAAGACAATAGAATTACTGCCACCTGGTTACAGTAGGGCCGAGATCATCAATGTAATCCTGCAACAGTGATGGATACATTTAAAAAGGAAAAATTCAGATTCTGATCTTATTAGGCTACAATGTGTCATTTTGTAACATTTTTGGTTGGTGGTGTGCTGCGGGGATTTTTTTAATGTAAAAAATGTGCCGTGGCTCAAAAAAGGTTGAAAAACACTCAAGTTTTTAGTTTTTGTCATGGCCAGGTATTGTGTCTCAGAAGTATGTAGCTGCATAATACATACAGAATACAAGTTTAATGTACTGTATGCTTCTGTTGTCCATCAGCCTAATACATGCTTGGAGAGAGTTGAGGAACTGTGTGGAACTTGTTTATCACGAATAAAAATCAGCTCTGGAAAGAAAAACCTGTTTGACTGATGTGGCTGATTTCTCCATCATGCTTTTCATCCTGTTTGTACCGGTTCACCACCATCACCACACCTTTCACTGTGTATTTCAGGAGGGTCAAACTGGAAAATAAGACTCACATTAAGGGCCAGACATGTAGAGTTTATTGACATGCTTTTATTTCATCAAAAAAAGTCAAACATCTTTGACTTTATTATTGCGTGTCTTATATAGCTTTCTTACTTAAAAGTCAGCAAAAAGTAACTTGGCCATCAAAGAAAAAAGTGACAACTTCGGAAAATGGGCCAAAAACAATGGAAAAAGTGAAAAAATCAAGAAAAAAAAGCCCCAAAAGTATCGGCAAAAGTGAGAAAAACTTCAGAAAAAGCGACTAAACATTGAAAAAGCTACAACATCTAGGTGGACAAAAATGTATTGTGAAACTAAATTAATTTGGGGGGTGAAAATCTTTGACCTCGGCATCCTCGAGTTTTATGTGTGGTGTATTTGAACAGCTGTTCAAACTTAATCCTCGTTGATTTATTTTACATTATCTTTACACTGGGATTCATCACGTTTCTATGCAGCGGCATGGTGATATGTGAACATAGTCGTCAGTAAAAGTTTTACAGTCAAAGCATTATGTAAATGTTGTACGTCAGGTCTCAGCCACACAGTCACCGAAACCTATTTTTAATCTGCTGACACAATCAAGCTTTGTGTCAGCAGATATGTGGGAGGACTGCTCTGTACACCTGAATGCTCTGGGATGCTTTCAGCTTTAGAAAGTCTTATTTACTCTTTAGTACATGGAGAACAAAACGCTGTACAATAGTTCACTGGTTCTCAAGCTTTTGTCAATAATGTTCCCCCTTTGAACAGTGTTTTTAGCCATGTACCCCCTAACCAGCGCTAATAATATTTGGTAGAAATAAAAGTCTCTATAAAGAGGAAGTATCCAGCGATGTCAGAGATAGATTTACTAAACTACAGCCTTGGACCTGGAAATCATTTAGATGATGATGAAGAAAGGGGACAAAAACTTGGAAAAAGACGATAACTGTTTTAACTGTTTTTTATTTGCGTATTTTATCTCTCAGTTCTATAAATTCTTATACTGCACTGTAAAATGTGTTCTTGTCTTTTAAATTGTTTTTAATTGTTTTACAGAGATGGCAAAAGTACTCACTTCTCGTACTCAAGTAGAAGTACAGATACTTGTGTTAAAAAATACTCTGGTAAAAGTAGAAGTACTGATTTAACTTCTTTACTCAAGTAAAAGTAAAAAGTACAGGCTTGAAATGTACTTAAAGTATAAAAAGTAAAAGTAGCCTTGCGAATGACAACCATTTTTTATGCAAAGCTACCTGGACCACACAGATGTTACTAGAGTGCAAGCTGAGAAACTTTAGTGGACATGGAAAAAAGGCTCTTTATATATATGCCATTGCCTACATTTTAAATGGATGTCTGCCAATAGGCCTAAAACATCACATATATGATTATTGTGACAGAGACTGGGACTCGAGGTTAATAAGATTCTGACTGAGTAGCAAGATATGAATTCAGTTGTGATTCTGTGAGAATTCACAGATCCAGTTTCTCCTTTTTAATCTTCCCTTAACATTTAAAGGAATCTATATGTATGTGTGTGTGCTCAGATATGGCTTAGGAAAGAAAATAATTGATTAAATATGAATTACTAAACAGACATTAATTAAGAAGTTCCCCATACTTTATTCGCCAGGAGTCCTTCTTGATGCCTAAACATCTCTCTCAGATAAGGCCAAGAATGATTGGGAATGTCTTGCTGCTTGTCTGCTGAATCTCTGAGATCTCTCATGTCTCCATCCATACTACTAGTGCTAACGGTACCACCATCATGCTGCAAGGATTTGCCGAAAATTAATGCCGCCGAATCTGTCGAGTCGTTTTGTAGTGGTGCGTCAAGTATATTATCAATTAGATTGAATTCGGTATTGATGACGCAAAAAATCATAACGGTAACTCCACTGAAATGATTTGAAACTTGTTAACGAGGACTAGATTAGGACTGCATTTAAAGTTGACCATTCTGGTTTCCTCTTCGCCCCCCCAGGTGTGTCTGTTAAAACACGGACGGAGACAACTTCTCTCTTTTGATGCTTAAATAAGATGAAGCAACGTGCAACCTAGCTAACAGGTGAAGAACACAAACAACAGAATCACTAGCTAACTTACTTTAAGTTTGCCATAACTATAGACCAATACAACAACAGGCTTACATTAACTGACAACAGAAGTTATACGACTTACAGTTCTCAAGGATGCACACACACCATCTAACTGATTATCCTCCGGACAGATTGTGTCTTTTTCTTTTCTCTCATTTGTTTCTCCGTGTGGCTCGCGGTGTGAGGCGCGTGTCTGCTCTATTTTCCGACATGCACTCCCAATCACTCCTGATAGACAGTTGTACAAAACTAAAGGAACGAGCACATTTTCTAAAATGTAAGGAGTAGAAAGTACCGATATTCGTGTTAAAATGTAAGGAGTAAAAGTAAAAAGTCGCCGCAAAAATAAATAGTAAAGTAAAAATATCTGAAAAATCTACTTAAGTACAGTAACGAAGTATTTGTACTTCGTTACTTCCCATCTCTGTTGTTTTATAACTGCTCTTTCATGTATTATGTAAAGCACTTTGAATTGCCCTGTTGCTGAAATGTGCTCTATAAATAAAGCTGCCTTGCCTTGCCTAGAAAGAAGGAAGGAAGGCAAGAATAGGTCAAAAATAGTAATAAAAACTTGGAAGAAAAAAAGACAGTAGAAGAAAGTCAGGAAGAAAGGCAAGAATAGGTCAAAATAAGCAACAAAAACTTCACTCCAGTATAAGTAACTACAGCCTTTTTTTGCAAAACATTTCACACAGGTCAGGTTAAAAGATTTTCATCAGATTTTGAGAGACTCTAGTCACGCTCATCCCGCTCCCCGTTTCCTGGTTAGCTCTCCGCCAATCAGATGGCTCATTTGAGTCTGACTGCCGGCAGTGCCTCTGGTCCCTGTCTACTCTGGTCCCTGTCTCCTCTGGTCCCTGTCTCCTCTGGTCCCTGTCTACTCTGGTCCCTGTCTACTCTGGTCCCTGTCTACTCTGGTCTCTGTCTACTCTGGTCCCTGTCTGCTCTGGTCCCTGTCTGCTCTGGTCCCTGTCTCCTCTGGTCCCTGTCTGCTCTGGTCTCTGTCTACTCTGGTCCCTGTCTGCTCTGGTCTCTGTCTACTCTGGTCCCTGTCTGCTCTGGTCCCTGTCTACTCTGGTCCCTGTCTACTCTGGTCCCTGTCTGCTCTGGTCTCTGTCTCCTCTGGTCTCTGTCTACTCTGGTCTCTGTCTACTCTGGTCTATGTCTCCTCTGGTCCCTGTCTGCTCTGGTCTCTGTCTACTCTGGTCTCTGTCTACTCTGGTCTCTGTCTACTCTGGTCTATGTCTCCTCTGGTCCCTGTCTGCTCTGGTCTCTGTCTCCTCTGGTCTCCTCTAGACCCTGTTAGCCAGGCTGGCATCAATCATGGGAAACACCTCTCACCCTCCCCACCCCCCTACATGAGACTGTGAGTTCCCTGAGCAGCACCCTCAGTGCAAGAAGGAGCGCTACCGCAGGTCCTTCATTCCAGCAGCAATCAGACTCTTTAATGCAACATCATAATGTAGCACTGCTAGCTGTTTCTGCAATATGAGCCATCACTGGACAATATACTGCACTATGCATATTTATTTATTAATCTCTGTTACCTTCAACTGTGCAATATGTCCTCTCTATTCATCTGTATATCTGTTTTTATATACGGTCTATTCATATAAGAGTGTTTATTGTGTTAATATGTTATGTTATGTTTTATTATTTAATTCTATTTTTTCCATTTCATGTAATGTATGTTTATTTTTTCTCTCCTATGTCTACTTAATGTGTATTTGTGTTATTCTGATGTGTGTACATATTTTTTCTTTTGAGTTGCTGTAGCACAGGAATTTCCCCAGTGTGGGATTAATAAAGTCTATCTGATGTTATTGTGTCTGGCGCTTAGCAACACTTCAGTCAAACTGTAATTATAAAGTTACACCCTTCACCTGACTGGCCTCAGGCAAACCAGGAAATGGGATGTGGCCGTGCCTCACTGAGATGACACAAACGCACTGAGAGACGGACGATAACATTCACCTTTAGTTCAAAAAAAACGAGAGAGGACATTTACAGGAGGGAATACTGTGAATACTGTAAATACTAGAATACTAGAATACTACAACTTCAACCAGCTGCTGACTCAACAAACTGAACGAGGCTTTTACAAGAACAAAGACTCAAGGTGAAAGTACGTTTCAGGGAACAGTGAGTGGCTGAGCTGTCTGTCTGCTGTGTTTTCTACTTCACGCGGAGACTAAATGGCTTCAAAATTAGAGGAAGATCTCCGCTGTACAATCTGCAGGTATATCTTTAGAAGTCCTGTCTACCTGTCATGTAACCACAGCTTCTGTGAAGTCTGTCTGCAGAGTTGCTGGACAGAGAAACAAGCACGTGAGTGTCCAGTTTGTAAGAAGTCATCTTCAAAGTCAAAACCAAACCGGGTGTTAAGGAACCGTTGTGAGGCCTACGTATTGGAGAGAGATCAGAGAGCTTCAGAAACTGCACGACAACCCAAGAAGGACCTTCAGGAAACTCTGAAGCCCTTAAAGGAGAAGTTAAAGGTTTTTGAACAAGTTAAAGGGAACTTTGATCAAACAGCTAAACACTTGAAGGTCCAGGCCCGACGCACAGTGACGCAGATTAAGGATCAGTTTAAGAAGCTTCGCCGGTTTCTAGACGAGGAAGAGAAGGCCAGGTTGGCTGCACTGAGGGAGGAAGAGGAGCAGAAGAGTCAGAGGATGAAGGAGAAGATGGAGGCTCTGAGCAGAGAGATAGCAGCTCTTTCAGACACAGTCAGAGCCACAGAGGAGCAGCTGAGAGATGAAGACGTCTCATTCCTGATCAACTACAAGGCTGCAGTGGAAAGAGTCCAGCAGTGCCCCCTGCTGGATGAGCCACAGCTGGTCTCAGGAGCTCTGATAGATGAGGCCAAACACCTGGGCAACCTGAGCTTCAACATCTGGAACAAGATGAAGGACATGGTCTTCTACACTCCTGTAATCCTGGATCCAAACACTGCTCATCCAGAACTCATCCTGTCTGAATATCTGACCAGTGTAGAAGAAGGAGAGAAACAGCAGCTTCCTGATAACCCAGAGAGGTTTGATGACCGCTGCTCTGTCCTGGGCTCTGAGGGCTTTAAATCCGGGACTCACATCTGGGATGTCGAGGTTGGAGACATTACCGGCTGGGAATTGGGTGTGTTAACAGAGTCTGTCCAGAGGAAGGGACCTATACGGTCTGGATTATGGACAATATGGTTCTGTAAAGGTAAATATAGAGCTGTCTCCCCATCACATCAACCCACTGATCTCATATTGCAGAAGAAGCTCCAGAGGATCAGAGTGACTCTGGACTGGAACAGTAAAGAATTGGCGTTCTCTGATCCTGATACTAACACACTCATACACACCTTCACAAACACTTTCACCGAGAAGATGTTTCCATACTATAAAACACGGAACAATCTCCCACTGAAGATTTTACCAGTGAACTTCTCTGTGACTGCAGAATAGGGTTGGGAACCAAAACGCGGTGCCAATTGGCCACCGGTTCCGACGTAAACGGTAGTAATGAAACCGAATAAGAACGAAAATTTCGCTCAATGGTGTTTTAAGCCTCCAACGTCGCCTTCCAGGCAGCTAACCCTCACCTTAACCCTAAACATAACCATTGTCTTATTTTTTTCAGAAGCATCGCTGCACGGAACGCTACGTTACCGTTAGCTAGTAGCTGGATTAAACCCAATGGTTAAAATGCTGACAGCTAACATTAAGAGGTGTAAAGTGTGACTGTATTTCCCTGTAGAGGATTCCAACACCGAGACATAACTGTCTGACTGCAGGTGCAGACGTCGGAAAAACAACACAGACGGTGCGTTCACTTGAAACTCACCAGCCTCGTCGTGCATTCAAAGTTATTGTAAAATACCCTTTTCCCATCTGGTGTTTGTTTTTGTCGTTTAGCAGCAATTTACTGGTGAAATAAGTCATTGTTATAAGTTATAGTTATTACATTATTAATCAATCTTTTAATTTTGACCACATGGCCTTAGCAATAAGTTGTTCTGTCATATCGCCGTCGTTTTGTGCTCCTTTTTTATATTTTATATTATATATATTATAAATATATCAGGGCTGTAGTCAAGACCACCTTTGTCGAGTCCAAGACCAGGACTAGTCGAGACCAAGTCAAGACCGAGTCCAAAAAAGTCAGAGTCCTCTGCAGGTGTCTTATGAAGTTTGACGTTGACCCACAGGTTTCCCGAAATTGTTGCTTTGCAGTCTGCCCCGTGTTTCTTTTTAAGCCCAGTGCTGAGAAATTCCTGGTGATTTTTATAACCAAATTTGATTTTGGCAGAATTGGCGGACGTCTTCATTTGTTATGGTGTGTGGCGGTAACGTTAATGGCAGTAACGTTAGCAGGGCACGCAGATGCAGGGAGGCGTGCCAAGACAATCTAGCGTGTGATTGGTTATCAGGTGGCCAGTGTTTCACTTTCACTCCAATATTATTATAAATGTAATAAAGACACCAGGACTCGGTTCGAGACCAAAAGCCATATTTGGCAAGACCAGTGGCTGAGACCGAGACCAAAGTCCAAATAACAGCGAGTCCGAGACAAGTCCGAGACCATAAAAACCGTCTCGGTCCAGACTCGAGTCCAAGACCGGACTTGAGTACTACAGCCCTGAAATATATTATATATATTTCGGTTCAGGCAACATTTAGGCACCAGTATCGGAAAAAAAACCCAAACGATACCCAACCCTACTCCAGAACAACAGACATAGAAGATGATGTCTGGTAACCATGTTGTCCTGATTATGTCGTTGGTTGTCATGGTGTTGAGGATGATATGTACAGTATAGCAACAAATAATAAGAAAAATGTGCAACATGTTTAATTTAGAGTCAAAGATGTTGGAACAACAGACAAATATTATAAAATCACCTTAATAACTCATTCATATCAACATTTATTCTTCTGAAGATTCATTGAGTTTAAAAACTGCAGATATATTCAGTTATTTTTTACATTGCTAAGTTTTGGTTTAAAGAGGAATATCTTCTGATCTGATATCTTCTCATTCCCCCTGCTCTGTCGTTTCCCCCTCTCATTCCCCCTGCTCTGGGAATTAATTTTTTTATGTTTTTGTGCTTTTATTTTGGTAACCTCTACAGATCTCTCTCTCTTTTGGGGGGGGATGACCTTGTTAGGAAAGAGGGGAACGAGTAGAGGGGTGTGTTAAGTTTGGCTTTTGTTTGGTGTGTCTTCAGATTATTCTGCATTTAATTCAGTCTGTTTTTTTGGATATAGTCATTTGTATTCTGTATATGGATTCAGTATATCGGTATAAGTATAAGGTTAAGTTGTAAATATATGTTGAAAGTTATTGTGGGATTGTCTCAGTGCACTGTATAAAGATGTCGGTAGAGAGCGTAGCTATGTATACCGGAGGAAAAGCAGTGTAGGGGTCGGAGAGGGGAGTGGGCAGAGGGCTTTGTTAAGTCTGGCTTTTCTTTGGTGTAAGATTATAATAGTTTTGAATTTTCAATTAGTTTTATTTCATTTGAGTTTTTACTTGGATTCTTTTTAAAGTGTAGTTTTAGACTGTGTTTGCTAGTTTAAGTTTTTATATATATTAAGTCAGTGATTTTCAACCACTGTGTGCCGTGAGAAATTATCCAATATTACTTAATTGGTCCAACAAAATTTTTTTATTGAGTTACTGCAAATATTTTGCCATTGTTGCGCATCTGTGCCTGCAATGTGATGACTGGCAGAGAAATTAAATACTATTCTATGTCAGTAGGTGGCAGTATAGCACAATAATGACCTTGTTGATTTAAGACAATAGAATTACTGCCACCTGGTTACAGTAGGGCCGAGATCATCAATGTAATCCTGCAACAGTGATGGATACATTTAAAAAGGAAAAATTCAGATTCTGATCTTATTAGGCTACAATGTGTCATTTTGTAACATTTTTGGTTGGTGGTGTGCTGCGGGATTTTTTTAATGTAAAAAATGTGCCGTGGCTCAAAAAAGGTTGAAAAACACTCAAGTTTTTAGTTTTTGTCATGGCCAGGTATTGTGTCTCAGAAGTATGTAGCTGCATAATACATACAGAATACAAGTTTAATGTACTGTATGCTTCTGTTGTCCATCAGCCTAATACATGCTTGGAGAGAGTTGAGGAACTGTGTGGAACTTGTTTATCACGAATAAAAATCAGCTCTGGAAAGAAAAACCTGTTTGACTGATGTGGCTGATTTCTCCATCATGCTTTTCATCCTGTTTGTACCGGTTCACCACCATCACCACACCTTTCACTGTGTATTTCAGGAGGGTCAAACTGGAAAATAAGACTCACATTAAGGGCCAGACATGTAGAGATTATTGACATGCTTTTATTTCATCAAAAAAAGTCAAACATCTTTGACTTTATTATTGCGTGTCTTATATAGCTTTCTTACTTAAAAGTCAGCAAAAAGTAACTTGGCCATCAAAGAAAAAAGTGACAACTTCGGAAAATGGGCCAAAAACAATGGAAAAAGTGAAAAAATCAAGAAAAAAAAGCCCCAAAAGTATCGGCAAAAGTGAGAAAAACTTCAGAAAAAGCGACTAAACATTGAAAAAGCTACAACATCTAGGTGGACAAAAATGTATTGTGAAACTAAATTAATTTGGGGGGTGAAAATCTTTGACCTCGGCATCCTCGAGTTTTATGTGTGGTGTATTTGAACAGCTGTTCAAACTTAATCCTCTGGGATTTATTTTACATTATCTTTACACTGTGATTCATCACGTTTCTATGCAGCGGCATGGTGATATGTGAACATAGTCGTCAGTAAAAGTTTTACAGTCAAAGCATTATGTAAATGTTGTACGTCAGGTCTCAGCCACACAGTCACCGAAACCTATTTTTAATCTGCTGACACAAAGCTTGATTGTGTCAGCAGATATGTGGGAGGACTGCTCTGTACACCTGAATGCTCTGGGATGCTTTCAGCTTTAGAAAGTCTTATTTACTCTTTAGTACATGGAGAACAAAACGCTGTACAATAGTTCACTGGTTCTCAAGCTTTTGTCAATAATGTTCCCCCTTTGAACAGTGTTTTTAGCCATGTACCCCCTAACCAGCGCTAATAATATTTGGTAGAAATAAAAGTCTCTATAAAGAGGAAGAATCCAGCGATGTCAGAGACAGATTTACTAAACTACAGCCTTGGACCTGGAAATCATTTAGATGATGAGGAAAGGAGACAAAAACAAGGCAAGAATATGTCGAAAATAGTAATAAAAACTTAGGAAAAAACACAGTAGAAAGAAGGAAGGAAGGCAACTCTAGGACGGCAAAAGGGACAAAAAATTCAAATAAGCGACAAACTTTGAAAAAAGTGTCAAAAACTTAGAAGAAAAAAGACAGTAGAAAGGAGTCAGGAAGAAAGGCAAGAATAGATCAAAACAAACGACAAAACCTTCAAAGAAAAGGTGACAGACTTCAAACAGCGACAAAAACTTTGAAAACACAACTGAAAAACATTTTGCAAAAAATGTCACGTACCCCGTGCAGTTCTCCAAAGTACCCCTAGGGGGACCAGTACCCCCATTTGAGAAACACTGCAAAAGTTCAACCAGACTTAAAACTGAAAGGGCAGAAGGACACAAAGATCCCTCTGAGTAATATCTGAATAAAAAGGGAATAAATCAGCAGTCATTGGTTAAAATAACTGGAAGCTTGGCATCAACATGTGTGCAGATTTAAATAGTTTTCTGTTTCAGGGGACAAGCCATTACATTAAGTTTGCATCATTTTATTCTAAAAGTATTTCAGATATATTTAAAACATTTGGTGTCTAAATTATTCTGTTTTTTTATCTCAAATAGTGACAATTAAATGGAAAGAGCATCATTATTACAGCTGTGATTTATAACTGTTTAACTGCATCATGGTGGTATTATGTTATCAGGTGGGGATTATACTGTGGTACAAATGCAAACTAACTTTGAAACGACTCCAGTTTTATTGGCCACAGCCCCACTAATCGGATTCCAACAGACTTGAGAGTTCAGGCTGTTATTCACCAAAATAAAACGGTAACATTTATTGTATAGCTGAAGATCTTTGCCTGTCTTAATTTCTATCATTTTTAAAGATTATTTTTGAGGCTTTTGCGCCTTTATTTTGACAGGAAAGCTAGGGGAGAAAGACATGCAGGAAATCGTCACATGTCGGATTTGAACCCTGGACCTCTGTGTTGAGGCATTTACCTCTCAGTATATGTGCGCCTGCTTTACCCACTGAGCCAACCCGGGGCACAATTTCTATCATTTTATACATGTATTAATTACTTTGTATTGCCATTGTGTGAACACATTTTAACGTAGTTAAAATCTGAGACATTCCCTGACTTCTTTGGTTGCCTAAAACAACCTGTGCCCCAAAAGAGCTGTGTGTGTATGTGTGTGTGTGTGTGTGTGTGTGCACATTTGAATCATGTCGGGCTGTAAATAGGTTCGGGCTTTTTAAAAGCTGTCAATCAAAATGTATTTGTCGGGCTCGGGCCTTGTCTGGTCTAACTTTTATGGCCTGATTACAGCTCTATTTTATTGGTCAGTGTTTGGCTTTTCTGTTTCTGAGTTATTGTCCGGTTAGTCTATATCCCCGATGTTCCACTTTGGGATTGTTCAGGTGTCGCCGGATGTCCTTTATTAAGGCCGGATGTCAGTCCCCTTCCTCTGTCTCTGTGTTGGGGTTCTAACCTCCGGGGGATTTGTGAGGACTATGGTTAACTGCTCCTCAGATCTCTGCAGGGTAAATCCAGACAGCGAGCTAGACTATCTGTCCAATCTGAGTTTTCTGTTGCACGACTAAAAACTACTTTTGAACGTACACATGTTCCACCACAACAAGTTCCTTCCTGAGACTATTTAGCAGAGGCACCGTGGCTCCGTGCGGAGCTTAGCCCCGCCCACGGAGATTGTGATTGGTTTAAAGAAATGCCGATAAACCAGAGCATGTTTTTCTCCCAACCAGGAATGCTGTGTGGACTAACCAGACCTTCCTCCGCAGCGCTGTGGAGGAGGGTCTGGCTATGCGAGACTATCTGGTTAACAGAATGTAAGACTCACTGAAACATCTGAGTTTATTAAAGTAACAGCAGACTGACTGAGTTTCTCTTCTCTTCTCTGGCAGAAGATGGAGGGATGACAGACGAGAGCCAACAGAGGAGCGCTGAGAACCAGGTAGACTCAACATATGACCCTCATATTATCATGTTAATCTCCATATATTACACTCATATTATCATGTTAATCTCCACATATTACACTCATATTATCATGTTGTTAATGTCCACATATTACACTCATATTATGTTAATCTCCACATATTACATTCATATTATCATGTTGTTAATCTCAACATATTACACTCATATTATCATGTTAATCTCCACATACAGTATTACACTCATATTATCATGTTAATCTCCACATACAGTATTACACTCATATTATCATGTTAATCTCCACATATTACATTCATATTATCATGTTAATCTCCACATATTACATTCATATTATCATGTTAATCTCCACATACAGTATTACACTCATATTATCATATTAATCTCCACATATTACATTCATATTATCATGTTGTTAATCTCCACATATTACATTCATATTATCATGTTGTTAATCTCCACATATTACACTCATATTATCATGTTAATCTCCACATATTACATTCATATTATCATGTTGTTAATCTCCACATATTACACTCATATTATCATGTTGTTAATCTCAACATATTACACTCATATTATCATGTTAATCTCCACATATTACACTCATATTATCATGTCAATCTCCCCATATTACCCTCATATTATTGTGTTAATCTCCACATATTACACTCATATTATCATGTCAATCTCAACATATTACACTCATACTATCATGTCAATCTCAACATATTACACTCATATTATCATGTTGTTAATCTCCACATATTACACTCATATTATCATGTTGTTAATCTCAACATATTACACTCATATTATCATGTTAATCTCCACATATTACATTCATATCATGTTGTTAATCTCCACATATTACATTCATATTATCATGTTGTTAATCTCCACATATTACACTCATATTATCATGTTAATCTCCACATATTACATTCATATTATCATGTTGTTAATCTCCACATATTACACTCATATTATCATGTTGTTAATCTCAACATATTACACTCATATTATCATGTTAATCTCCACATATTACACTCATATTATCATGTCAATCTCCCCATATTACCCTCATATTATTGTGTTAATCTCCACATATTACACTCATATTATCATGTCAATCTCCACATATTACACTCATATTATCATGTTGTTAATCTCAACATATTACACTCATATTATCATGTTAATCTCCACATATTACCCTCATATTGTCGTGTTAATCTCCACATATTACACTCATATTATCATGTTGTTAATCTCTACATATTACACTCATGTTATAATATCAATCTCCACATATTACACTCATATTATAATGTCAATCTCAACATATTACACTCATATTATCATGTTGTTAATCTCAACATATTACACTCATATTATCATGTTGTTAATCTCAACATATTACACTCATATTATCATGTCAATCTCCACATATTACACTCATATTATCATGTCAATCTCCACATATTACACTCATATTATCATGTCAATCTCCACATATTACACTCATATTATCATGTCAATCTCCCCATATTACCCTCATATTATTGTGTTAATCTCCACATATTACACTCATATTATCATGTTGTTAATCTCAACATATTACACTCATACTATCATGTCAATCTCAACATATTACACTCATACTATCATGTCAATCTCCACATATTACACTCATACTATCATGTCAATCTCAACATATTACACTCATACTATCATGTCAATTTCCACATATTACACTCATATTATCATGTTGTTAATCTCAATATATTACACTCATATTATCATGTCAATCTCCACATATTAAACTCATATTATCATGTCAATATCGACATATTACCCTCATATTATTGTGTTAATCTCCACATATTACACTCATATTATCATGTTGTTAATCTCCACATATTACACTCATACTATCATGTCAATCTCAACATATAACACTCATACTATCATGTCAATCTCCACATATTACACTCATATTATCATGTTAATCTCAACATATTACACTCATTACAATCATATTATCATGTCACTCTCAACATATTACACTCATATTATCATGTCAATCCCAACATATTACACTCATATTATCATGTTAATCTCCACATATTACACTCATATTATCATGTCAATCTCAACATATTACACTCATACTATCATGTCAATCTCCACATATTACACTCATACTATCATGTCAATCTCAACATATTACACTCATACTATCATGTCAATCTCCACATATTACACTCATATTATCATGTCAATCTCCACATATTACACTCATACTATTATGTCAATCTCCACATATTACACTCATATTATCATGTCAATCTCCACATATTACACTCATATTATCATGTTAATCTCCACATATTACACTCATACTATCGTGTCAATCTCAATATATTACACTCATATTATAATGTCAATCTCAACATATTACATTCATATTATCATGTTAATCTCCATATATTACTCTCATATTATCATGTCAATCCCAACATATTACACTCATATTATCATGTCAATGTCAACATATTACACTCATACTATCATGTCAATCTCCACATATTACGCTCATACTATCATGTCAATCTCCACATATTACACTCATACTATCATGTCAATCCCCACATATTACACTCATACTATCATGTCACTCTCAACATATTATCATGTCAATCTCCACATATTACACTCATATGACCATGTTGTCAATCTCAACATATATGTATCTGTGTGTGTGTGTGAGTGAGTGTGTGTCTGTGTGAGTGTGCGAAAATGTGGTTTTTGCTTTTAATAATGTTAATACTTAACATATTTATTTATTCTTAGTTATTTTTTAATCATTATTTTTAATAATTTTTTTCCAATGTTTTAATTTATTGTTAATTATTTAGATTTTTTTATTTTTTATTTCTTATTTATTCAATTAATATATATTTAATCTATTTCTTATGTTTTAATATATTGTTTATTATGATTTTTTTTGAATAATTTAAATTTATTTCTAATTATTTGGGATTGTTATTATTATTTTTTATAAATATTTTCAATTAATTTTCTAAAGTTGTTTTCTAGGATACAGCCCCCCGTCCATCACCACGGAGCCTGATCCAGAACCCGGTCCAGAGTCCGGTCCAGAAGCCCGTCAGCCTGGTCAGTCCCGGACCTGCAGGTACGACACTGAGCTTCAGAAATAAAACATCTGTTTCAGATCAGTGATCAGTTATCGTCATTTTGATGCTACCTAGCCATCACCTCCCGTTAGCATCCCATTGACTCCCATTCATTCTGACGTCACTTTGACAGAGAATAACTTCACATCTGAAGCGTTTAAAGACTCTATTTCTCCGTTGTTTATTTCTAAAGAAACACGACAATGTATAAAAGGCTCCATTACCTTGTAGCTCACGTTATGGCTCCGTAGCAGACGCTTTTATAACAATAGGCTAACGATTGGGTCATAACCACGAGACTTACTGTCACACAGTAGAGGAATTACCGTATAGTACAGGAGAAGCTCACAGGCAGTTTGGACTTCCATTAGCTGTTTAGGTTTAATTACTAATGTTAACTAGCATGTTAGTGATCAGTAATTACTAATGTTAACTAGCATGTTAGTGATCAGTAATTACTAATGTTAACCAGCATGTTAGTGATCAGTAATTACTAATGTTAACTAGCATGTTAGTGATCAGTAATTACTAATGTTAACTAGCATGTTAGTGATCAGTAATTACTAATGTTAACTAGCATATTAGTGATCAATAATTACTAATGTTAACTAGCATGTTAGTGATCAGTAATTACTAATGTTAACTAGCATGTTAGTGATCAGTAATTACTAATGTTAACTAGCATGTTAGTGATCAGTAATTACTAATGTTAACTAGCATGTTAGTGATCAGTAATTACTAATGTTAACTAGCATGTTAGTGATCAGTAATTACTGATGTTAACTAGCATGTTAGTGATCAGTAATTAGCCTGTGTCTATGTTATCTCCTTACATATACCTACACTCTCCGTCTCTGTAAGATTGGGAATGATTGAGATTTCTCTCGGCACAGCTACCAGAAGACTTCACACTTTCTCTTGGTCTCTTTTTCCACATTTTTGGCGCTTTTTTAATTTTTTGCGTTTAATACTTCTTTTCTCTACCATGTGTAAACACCACTAACACCAACTTATTACCACGACTTTTAAAATTATTTTTGGAATTCATGGGCAATAATAATCCTCATTTCAAGGAAATCATATTTAATTATTGAGTTAAAAAAAGCTGAAAATATGAATTATATAGACTCATATTAAAGGAAGAATAATCACGGACGGGTCAACGTTCAGTCGGGTAACTGTTTCAAAACATCTTTTTTTGTGTGTGTGTGTGTGTGTGCGTGTCTGTGTGTGTGTGTGTGTGTGTGTGTGTGTGTGTGTGTGTGTGTGTGTGCGTGTGTGTGTGTGCGTGCATGTCTGTGGGTGTGTGTGTGTGTCTGTGTGTCTGTGTGTGTGTATGTGTGCATGTGTGTCTTTATGTGTGTGTGTCTGTATGTGTGTGTCTGTGTGTCTGTGTGTGTGTGCATGTTTCTGTATATGTGTGTGGCATGTGTGTGTCTGTGTGTTTGTGTGTGCATGTGTCTGTATGTGTGTGTGTGCATGTATGTGTGTGTCTGTGTATGTGTGCATGTGTCTGTATATGTGTGTGTGCATGTGTGTGTCTGTCTGTGTGTGCGTGTAAACCAGAGAAAACAGAACTCAAAGCCCATTAGATACCGTTCAGAGGAAACGTGTTAACAGAAACCGAACACTCTAAGAAATAATATCATAATAATAACAGACAAAGTTACTGGCAGCTAAATACTCAGACTTTGTCCCGTTACTAAAAAACGGAAATGTTGTGTGTAGCTACAGTTAAAATACAGAACATTTTCTGTTAGGCCTGTTATATATCTCATATAAAGCTGCTCAGTTAGTAAACATCTGATAATGAAAAGCCCTTCAAAAACATCTGAAAAAGGTAGAAAAAAAAGCACGAAAAATGTCGGAAAAAGTGTCAGAAAAAAGTCAGATAAAAAAGACACAAATAATAATAATAATAATTCAATAATGTTGAATAAAATGACCATGTTGACTTCTTTACTCTCTTAAAACCAACCTTCTGTGGTTGACGACAGTTGTCGGAGCACACATTATGCAATTTATACATTTTATCAATTTTATAACATAAAAATTTGTGAATCACGTTCTACGGACAGTTTCTTTTCAAATATATCCAGTCCTACAACTGTTAATACACAGATGTTTCTTAGAGTGTAGAAACACTTCGCGTCCCGACATCCTGCCGTTGACTGTTGGCAGGAAACAGGAAGTGAAGTCATGTCATAACAATAAAGAGACTGTTTTGATTTTGATATTCTTTGCAGTGGTCTCAGTGTCGGCCGGTAACGGCTGCCTGAAGCCCCCCCCCCCAGGCCGTGGTGCAGCCGGAGGACAGAGGCTGCCCCCCCGCCCATCCCTGGTCCCCCCCCCAGCAGAGTCCATCCAAACGGAGAGGGTGAGTCCCCAAATCACTCTCACCTGCATCAGCTGTCTCTTTTATATAGACCTTAGTGGTCCCTAATACTGTATCTGAAGTCTCTTTTATATAGGCCTTAGTGGTCCCCTAATACTGTATCTGAAGTCTCTTTTATATAGGCCTTAGTGGTCCCCTAATACTGTATCTGAAGTCTCTTTTATACAGACCTTAGTGGTCCCCTAATACTGTATCTGAAGTCTCTTTTATATAGACCTTAGTGGTCCCCTAATACTGTATCTGAAGTCTCTTTTATATAGGCCTTAGTGGTCCTCTAATACTGTATCTGAAGTCTCTTTTATATAGACCTTAGTGGTCTCCTAATACTGTATCTGAAGTCTCTTTTATATAGACCTTAGTGGTCCCCTAATACTGTATCTGAAGTCTCTTTTATATAGACCTTAGTGGTCCCCTAATACTGTATCTGAAGTCTCTTTTATATAGACCTTAGTGGTCCCCTAATACTGTATCTGAAGTCTCTTTTATATTTTCCTGCATGTCTTCGCTCTCTCTCTCCTCTTTCATATCCAAGCTGTCCTGTTAATTAAAGACTGAAATGGCCAAATAATATTCTGACAAAAAAAAACATTATCGGATCGGAACCATGAGTTTTGTGGTTCTGACGGAGCTCCTCTGTGGTTGCAGGGCCGCTGATATCTTGTTCGACAGCTTCGCTTCAGACGGGAGAATTAACATCAACCACTTCTTTGAGGTAATTTTTAATCATTTATGAGAAGAAAAAAAAACGATGCAGCGAAAAGGGCAAGACCCACACATCATACATCATTCAAAATTAAGTAAACACACATTTTCTAAAAGGTTTCTGCAAGACAGTATCCTTTGCTGCACAGGAGCCAAATATTTAATGTGACTGGAACCAACAACTGTTTTTTTTGCAATGATATCAGTGTGAAAAAGGTAAAATATTTAAAGGTGCCCTGCATTTCATGACTTTGTGGTGATGTCTGAAGTTCTACCATGGACTCTGTAACCTTGGTTACCTTGTTTCAAGCCATTCTAGCGTGGTATAGAAAGCCTGCAGGAAGACTCAGCTCGATTTGTGCCAGTTCTCATTAATATTCAACGAGCTAAGCTGCTTGACTCTGATTGGCTAACAGCTAGCCAATGAGAGCCTGGTTATTGGCATCCTTTACCCAGCGCAACTGGGCGAGCTCATGAATAGTAATGAGCTCAGGCAGTATGATGTCAGACTGACCAGCTGTTGTGATTGGACTGATTTCTCTGTTAATTTCTGTTCAGTGGCTAGAGCTGACAGAGGAGATAGAAGTTCATTTTCACATTCACCACATAACACACACACATATGGACCTGACATATTTCAAAAAATGCAACGAAAAACGATTTTGTGTGGGAGGACACCTTTAAAGGATGTGAGTTTATTACATGCAGACACTGGATCAAATTCTTATGGACCTTTTCCACAGCAGACATGTTGACTTGTCATAGTAGGAGAAGCACAGCTGAGATTGATCACCTTAACGATG
>NC_041338.1:37820819-37823319 GCF_004354835.1 Perca flavescens
CGAACTCGTCCTAGGCTGTGACTTCAATCTTCTTGAATCTTTGCAGGTACTATCTGTTGACCCTCATGACGAAAAGTTATCCAGAGAATTTTGATAGTTGAAAAAATGCGCAAGTTATAGCAACTTCCTTTCTAAACTGGAAGTTGCGTTATCTTGGCAACAATTATTCCGATTGCCCCTGAATAGTGAGAAGTGAATGTGAGGCTATATAGAGAGTTGAATTTTCAGTGAAGATCAAAATGGAATTCAGTTACAAACGAATGAATTCAATTTCAAATTATACTATTCAGATTCAGTTTTTCAATGCAATGATTCAAATTAAACAATACAATTTCAAATTATGTGATTCAAATTCAGTTTTTCAATGCAATTATTCAAGTTTAGCAATTCAAATTCAAGTATAAATGATTCAAATACAGTTTCTGGTGGCACATATTTCAGCCCATAACACGGAAACACACAAACAGAGACACACACAGGTTTGTGGTACTATCTTTGTGGGGACCTGTCACTGACATAATGCATTCCTTAGCCCCTTACCCTAACCTTAACCATCACAACTAAATGCCTAACCTTAACCCTTACCCTCACCTTAACCATCACAACTAAATGTCTAACCTTAACCCTTACACTCACCCTAACCATAACCTAATTATAACCCTAATACTACAACCAAGTCTTAACCCTCAAACAGCCCTTTAAACTTGGGGGGACCAGCATTTTGGCCCCACAACGCTGTCGGGACCCCACAAGTATACTGGACTCCTGGTTTTTGGACCCGACAAATATAGTTAAACAAGAACACACACACACATACACACACACACACACACACGGAAACACAAACACACACAGAGACACACACACACTTAGACACACGGAAACAGACACACATACTCGCACTCATACACGGACACACACACACAAACACACACACACACACACACTTAGACACACGGAAACATACACACAGACACACACCTGTAACTCTTGTTTGAATATGGAGCATTATAATCAAATTAAATATGAAAAGGTCCATTTAGGTTTTAAACGGTGAGCCTATTGTCCCATTGAGTGGTTTCTAAGTGACTTATCTTTTTAACCATTCACGTGTGACAAACAGCTGAAGATATCTGTCCAGAATCTGGCTCATGGATTCAACAATGTTTTCAGTCTGGATTTGGGATATGAATATCAAACGTGCGGCTTGTTTTGATGGGGCCGAGCAGCTCGCTGTAACGTTTCTCTGTTCTTAGACGCAGAGTTGATCGACTGCATCAAGACCGAAGACCTGAACCGAGTGAGTCACAGCTCTCATTAGGGTTGGGTACCGTTTGGATTTTTACGATTCCGATTCCTAAACCGATTCTTGAAAAACTGAAAAATGACATCAAAGAAAGGCTCTTTTATGATAAGTTTTCTCTTCTTGATCTTAGAAAACGTCTGTTTGTTCTTGAACTCGATTTTGGTAAAATCTTTATCGGTTTGATGACTTTCACTTTGTTTCTGGCTGCTGCAGCAACCTTTATTTAAAGGTGCCCTGCCATACAAAACAGTTTTTCCTTGTATATTTTGAAATATGTTAAGATAGGTCCATATGTGTTTGTGTTATGTTACTATTCATGAGCTCGCCCAGTTGCGCTGGGTAAAGGATTCTGACAGCCAGGCTCTCATTGGCTAGCTGTTAGCCAATCAGATTTAAACAGCTTAGCTTGTTGAATATTAATGAGAACTTGCAGAAATCGAGCTGAGTCTTCCTGCAGGCTTTCTATACCACGCTAGAATGGCTTGAAACAAGGTAACCATGGTTACAGAGTCCATGGTAGACCTTCAGACATCACCACAAAGTGATGAAATACGTGTGGCAGGGCACCTTTAAAGCATAAACCTGAACCTAAAGTGTCTGACTTTGTTGTTGTTGTTGTTGTTGTTGTTGTTGATCAGCTGACGGAGCTGCACCAGCAGGGGGCGGACCTGCGTCTGCAGGACGCGGCCGGCTGCACGCTGGTGCATCACGCTGTGGAGGCCGCCAGCAAAGACATCCTCAAGTACCTCATCGACAACGGTGAGAGGAACACACACACACACACACAAACACAGAGAGAGAGAGACACACACAGAGAGACAGAGAGAGAGAGAGAGACACACACACACAAACATAGAGAGAGAGAGACACACACAGAGAGACAGAGAGAGAGAGAGAGAGACACACACACACAAACATAGAGAGAGAGACACACACAGAGAGAGAGAGACACACACACACAGACAGACAGAGAGACACATACAGTACAGACAGACACACAGAAAGAGAGAGAGACACACACACAGACAGACAGAGAGAGAGACAGACACACAGAAAGAGAGAGACAGAGAGAGAGAGAGAGATACACACACACAGACAGACAGAGAGACACATACAGTACAGACAGACACACAGACAGACAGAGAGAGACACACAGAGAGACACACACAGAGAGAGAGACACACAGACGCAAAC